>NW_023396889.1:0-97138 GCF_011125445.2 Fundulus heteroclitus
TTTTAGATTTAAGTAGGGCTAAAACCAAGAAGTAGAAAGCAAATCACCACTCATAAAAATATATATTTAAAGAGGGTAGCCTTCCTGCATGTAGACAAGATAACACTTATATAATGAGAATAATAATAATTAACAACACCAAAGCCGTTGTGCCGAGCAAACACTGCAACAACTCAGCGCCGTGAAGTGCCTCTCGATGGGTGAACTCAGACCAACTTAACACTCAGTAAGTAGCTAATGTTAAAACAGATATTGTTAGTTATTCTGTCCGGCATATTAACTAGGTAGTGCTGCAGAGGCAGGAGCTGTACTGACCTTTTAAAAACGCTCTCAAATATCAGCGAGATGCTTTGCCAGGGTTGTGGTGCTAGCACAGCTTGCCTCAGGCCATCTTCTGCTTTTCTCGTTTCAACCGTCTTAGATGCAAAATTCCTCCAAAAAAACACTTTTTGCCTGGTTGACTAAAGAGGGTCACAAAGGCTCTCTGTTGAGGCGTACTTGCTATGTTCTGGGAGTGGCTGGCGACCGTGTGTGGGGAGTTATGTGCCAAGTTGGGGAGATAAATATGGCTCAGTTTGGATTGCTTTTTATGTAAATTTGTATGTTTTTAAAGAACTGTTCTGTTTTGGTATTATCTCTACTAAAATATGGACTATTTTGACATTCATAAAACCGAAAGTCCAGAGTAATGAATGTTTCAACTGTTATAGGTGCACGTATCAGACATTTTGTTTGGAAACGGCGTGTAGCATGGTTTTGAAGTAGCACTTCCAGTACTGATCAACACAGAAGCATCATAAGAGTCAGTGGAGGATTTATTTGGACCAGTTGCATTTGTTATTTTTCAAACTTAGGAGTTTGAGGGGCTGAAGTGTCTTCTGGGGTCAGTTTATTTGCTAGGAAATTCCTGACTGACTGTTCTCTGTGTTCTCCGTAGCAGCACTGGTCTGGAATCAGCAGTCATAGGGTCTTCTAAATGCACATTTCTTCAAACGAAGCCTCAAATCATCATTGTTCAATAAGCACCCTGCTACCTCATTATCTTTATCCGTGACTTTTTCTGTACGCCACAAAAGAAAAGTGTAACACTTGTTCATTGCATGTTTGTTTGCCAGTTTTTTTTTTTGCCTTCGTTGTGTCTAATGTGAACCAGAGTAGCCAAAGAGAAATTTCGCCGCGGTAACACACGATGACGATTAAAATATTCTTGATTCTTGAGATACCCATCAGGAGTTTTAGTAAAGAGCAAAAACTCTTAATGGAGAAAGTACATTGGTGTTAATACTTAAAGAAAAGCGGGCAGTGTAAAAATCGTATTAATTTTCTATTGCTGTTTGCTTTCTGTGTAAAGGCCGTCTCAGCTCTTTGGTTTGGTTCTTAACAAATGGACGGACTTACTAATGTCATAACGCATATGGAGGATCAACTGCTAGTATCAGTTTTCTAGAAAATGAGTTGTGAATTTGATCACAGGCCTCTCTGGAGGGGGAAAGAAAAAACGCCCTGTCTTCCTGTTCGCCTGATGTCTGTTTCGGTAGAAGAATAAATAAGGTGGTTGCTGATGGATTCATACTTGGCAGCTTCAGAGCAGAGAGCAGCCATGCTGCATATATGAGGTTGCCATGGAGATCTTCCCTGGTTTAAAAAAAAAAAAATCCATCACGTCCACTCAGTCAGCGCTGCGAGACTCTAAAGCCCTGTTTGCACCCACAGCCGGCTTGCCGAGGCTGCTTTCAACCCCGCACGCCTAACTCGCCTCGTACTCAATGAAACCTGCAAACTGGTCTCTCATTCATCCTGATGAATTATTAAATCAGTCAGAGTGGATGATTTGGCTCTCTGAGGCCACTTAAACTCCGGCACTCTGACCCAGTATGTGCATTTCCAGGCTGGAAGGAGCAAGGGTGTGCTTTTAAGCGACTTATTCAGGGTGTGGTGTTTGTTGCAATTTTAAACTACCAAAAATACTGGTTTTGGTCAGAGTAATTATAAGATTGTCCCTCTAGAAACCAAGCTTAGCTGTGCTTCATAAACCGAAGCACACATTAGCACCAAAGACTGCTTAAAACACCTTTTTATAAGAAGACGATTACCATAAAAAAATCTCAGCTGGTTATTTCCTTTTTAGTTTCAAGTTCCTGTATTTCTCTCGACCGTGACACATGCTGGTATGCTTTGACTTCCCGTTGAGCGGAGAGCAGCCTCAGTGGTTAAAATTCTCGTTTAACCCAGCGTGTTAGCTGGGTCGTGGCTTGTCCCCGGGTTTCTCCACCATGAAGCTTGAATGTGGGATTTCAGCTCAGGACGGCAGCGCTAAGCTTAAGGTCATTCAGTGGCCTTGAGGTTTTAATCCGAGCCGAGTGAAACGCAGAAGGGAAAGACAGTAGTACGAACTACCCCCCCGCTGGTTTTTGAAATGCAAACCTAAATGTTGGACAGAAGCTTGTTGCCGTTTCAACCACTGTGTGTAACTAATTCAGAGCTGCTGCGGTTTTCAGATAAGGTGGAGAGAAGGTAATCTTAAGGCTGTGCCCTCAGGAAATGAACTATAAAGCCACGTCCTTCTATTCATGCTGCATGAAATGTAACCCATTTGATTTTTCTCTGCTGATTGTTGCATTCCTCTGTGCAGCGGACTTTTGCACATCTAATGAGAAGCGTGTTTACACCAGATATCTAGAAGATCGTTCATGATAGTGATTAATAGCAGTATTCTCCTACAGGGAATCTCCATAAAACCCAGTTTCAGTGAGAGCCTATGTAAGATTTGATCAACATGTAGATGGAAGAAACTCAGTTTTCTTTTTCATTTTGATAATTATTTTTTTATTAAAACATACAGCATAAAGATGTATGGCCTGTCCAGGGTGTCCCCGGTCTCTTACCCAATGACCCCGGGATTTGGACACCAGCCTGTCCACAACTCTGGATAAGCGGGCATTAAAAATCGACGGAAGAATGGTTTCACACAATAGATTTGTCCAAATCTATTCCTACAGCTCCTAATTGTCAAGGTTTTGTTTACCGATGAACTCAGGACGCACACACCGGGACTAAAAGTTTGAGTCTTTATTGAAGGAAGTATGCTGGGTGGTGAGTGATGAAGACCGGAGGTTCAGGACTGCAGAAGGTCAGGGATGAATGTTGATGGCAGGAGCTGAGCTTCTCCAGGGCGGCTAGTCAGGTTAGCAGAACTTAGGAGACACCAGAGCACAGAGCAGAGCCTTTCCAGGATGGCTAGTCCAGTTAGCAGTTCTCTGGAGACACCAGGACACAGAGCAGAACTTCTCCAGGGACAAACAGCAAAGTAAGAGTCTATAGAAAACTGGCAGGACTAACCTTAAACAAGAAAACAAATCTTCCAAGGCAAAAACAGAGACTGGCATGGAGAGGTGTGGAATGATGACGGCCCAGTGCTGAACTGAAGGCAGAGGCAGGTTAAATAGAGCACTTCACAGGTGGAACAAGGGTCTGGCTAATTGACTGGTAAATGATTATCAGGTGTGACTGACTGCTGAGGAGGTGAAGTGAAAATTGACAGAAAATAACTGATGACTGAAAACTAACAATAAATAAAGTCAAACCTAACCCAAAAGAGATGAAAAAATGAAAATAACAGAAAAACAAAGCCAAACCAAAACTCAACCATGACACTAATAGTATAACTAGAGAAGCACCATTTTTGGCCAATGTACTTAAACACTTTATTATGACCGGTTCACTGATGGGTAAAAGGATGTTTCCAGCCAACCAATCCCAAGATCAGGACCAGTCAGGATGAAAGTTGCCCAATCCATCTATTATATAGTTTAGACCAGGGATCACCAACCTTTTAGAAGTCTAGAACTACTTCATTGGTTATGTGTCATACAAAGAGCTACCTGTACTGACCTTTTAACTAGAAGAGTTTATCATTTTTAAATCTATGTAAATACAAGTATGATTAAAAGGAAGAGCAAATACAGTAAATAAAATCACATTTTAGATGCAGCTCCCTGGACGGTTGTTTCTTAGGGGCTACCTGGTGCCTGTGGGCACCAGATTGGTGACCCCTGGTTTAGACAATAGATGGATGTCTATACCCACGTCTCCTTGGAGGGTTGCGGGGGGAACTGGTGACTTGCCTCAGCTGTCATTGGGCAAAAAGTGGTGTAGACCCTGGATGGGTCGCTTATTTTTCATAGAGCAGGCTGACTCAGTTGATTCATTCCAGGATCACATTAGAGAGGCCAGTCTTTACCCCCAAATATGGGAACCATAGTTTAAAAAGAGGCGGTAGAACTTCTCACAGATGATTCAGGGCAGTTTTGAAAGCCCTTTGTTCAGGCAGTAGCAGCAAGAAAAAGGGAACATCAACAGTCCGATGAGGATGTTTTTTTTTTTTGGTCAATATAGAACAACCATAATGCCCTTGGTCCTCGGCTCACATTTCACATGCATCCAAACAGCATCACGTTTGAGCGAAACACTTCTGTTGCCTTACAATTTGTCCCTTAAGTAGAAAGTAAACATTTCATATTTTCCTTAAAATTGTCCTACATGCACAGAAATAGACATCCCTCTTTCCTTTTATATTAAGTAGATAACTTGCTGAGCACTCGGTGGCTACAGCAGGGGTGCTTTTTTAAACTCAAGGTGATTCCCTGGAAGCTGACCTTAATCTTCCTTTCCTTGAAGTGACGGCTTGGTTCGAGGCTTTGGTCTTGACACCTGCACGTTCTTAGCTCAGCTATATTCTGACTGACCAAGAGAAAATTTAGAGCCTTAATGTAAATAAATGCTTGCATGCATACAACGTCATATCTGCCATGTTTGTCCGCAGGATGTTTGAAATGATTCCCAAAAAAATTAACATATTGATAGTTAATATTTTGTGTTTTGTATAAGCGGTTTATTTTTTATTTTTTTTAACCCCATCAATGCGGGAAATTTTGACTGCTAATTATTTCCAGCTTCTAATGAAATATAATCCTGTTACAAATTCACAAATACAGTTGGTAAAGTTTTTATAAGTTTTGCAGGTTTTATATAGTTTTCCTTGCAATACTTTACCTTGTTTGCATATGTTTTTTTTTTTTCCTGACAGCAACCGCCCTCTGTGCATTTTCCTGACATCACAGGACTAAGGGCCTCTGGATTTGCTCCTCTGTGGGATAAGTAGTTTAAGGCTAATCTCAAGAAGCCCAATTGATTGGCCTCACTAGCAGAGCAGCATGCACAGCTGTCATTATTTCTTACTGAGGGAGATTATAGCTAAAGGGACGAACAGCACCAACAAATCCCCCCCCCCCCCCACCCCACCCACCCCAGACCTGCCACACAGGCACCAAGGTCTTATCTTCCCTTACAGAGAGTCCCTCTACAGAAATAACCGTGGTGGTCTGCAATGAGGCGGCGTCTGAGTGTTGATGGAACACCCTGGAAGGAGCTAGTTTCCTGATGTTGTCAGCAGGTTAAGTCTGGCACTGTAGCCGAATTTTACTGCTGGTGTTGTCTTGAATATCGGCCTTTTTTTAAGTCTTTATCAGCTTTGATTGCAGGAATCATGTGAAATTTAGTTAATGAGTTTACATTTGGGTAATAAATAGTAATAACTTCTTTAGAAGGTTTTAAACTATGCTTAATCAACACACTAGTCAAATGGAAAGATGTATGCTTCCTAGGTATTTTTTTTAACAATAAAATATCTTCTCTTGTGGTATTTATACATATTATTACCCAAGCCAACTTTATTCATAAGCACTTTATTCATAAGCACTAAAAACAGCACAACTAACCAAAGTGCTGAACAGATATGCATATTCATTAAAACACAAAAAGCCACATAATAGACGTTATAAAGCAACTCAAACAAGCAAGACGGACTCTTGCATGCCGGGGGAAAAGCCAAAGAAAAGGTTTTTAGTGCAGATTTAAAAATGCACATAAATGAGGGCTGTCTGATGTGCACTGGAGTCAATTCCAAGTCTTGAAGCTGCTGCAGAAAAAGCTCTGTCCCCTCTGGCATGCCCTCCGCACATCCGGGAGAAGCTGGTCCGCTGACCCGAGTGGACGGGAGGGCCAGTGTGATCATAAAAGCTCAGAGACGTAGGGCAGGGCAAGCCCATTTAAAGAACTAAAAGCAGAGGAATCCAAAATTGAACAGGTAAGGCTAAAACGGGAATTCTGTGCTCTCCTTTTTGTGTAGTAGTTTAAAGTCGTGCATTTAGACGGGGATGTGAGCTACGGTAATCGTGGCGTGTTGTGCTAGATGCTACCATGAAAAGTTCAGTTCAGGCGCAAATGAAGGGAGTACATGTTTCTATGTTTGGCTTATGTGATTTAGAAAAGTTGTTTATTCAAAGCAGAAATTTTAAGACTATTCACACTGAGCAGCCACCCCCACATTATAACTACAGGGCTAATTTGTACAAAAGAGCCTATGTAGAAAAATGATGAAAAGGAGAACGTTTCACGAGATTATTGGCAGTCAAATTTCACCATTTCTATTTTAGAAAATTAACTATACACCTCTAAAGAACAAAGCTCTGTCTGTTTTCTTCGTTGCTAAAATATCCACTTCCTTCATTAATCAGATGCTAACGTCTTATCACAATTTGCTACAGGCTGTCAGCCAGGGCAGGCAAATAGAGTAGCTTGTTTCCTTTACTGCAACTCTTACAGTCAAGTATCTATTGTACTGCTGCTTCTTGTTACAACGTTTTCTGTCCTCAGTGGGTCACGTTTATTTATGTGCTGGTCAAACACGCAAGGAGACTCAGAACACTGCTGCTAGACATGTGCCCCTTGATTTATGACAGGATTTTCTCAACACTTTTTTCCTTTAAAAAATTAACTTCTCAGACGCTGCTTGACTTTTGTCAGCAGACCAACACAAACGAAGGATGGACAGACTTTCCTTTTTGCTGCTATCAGTTATGACTACAGTTATCGTAAGTCTTTTATCCCATAGTAATAGCTATAGAAACAAAGATTTATTGATTGTGCTGCGTGAAAACAAGCCTGGGCCAAATCATACTTGTCAGACTTGCTCGAACACACACACACACACACACACACACACACACACACATACAAATATATATGTATATGTAACTCCACCATGCCATGGTCACTTATTGTACATGTGTCTATTTCACAGCCCATTACTGACTCCACTAATTTATCTGATCCTATAAGGAAAAATCAATAGCATGACTTGTGACTGTGCGAATGAAATATTTGTTCTCTTTCCTGTGGGTTTACTAGCTTCCATATATCTACCAGATTCAAGTCATATACTAGCATTTGGATGGCAGCCCTGTCTTTAGGCGATGGCGTTCCACTAGGTGTGCGTTTGTCAATAAATCCATCCATTACTTAATTGAAATCGCCTCCTCGCCTAATGTAACCCTCTGTGTTGCCTATTACGCTGCTGATTTCTTGAAAGAAGCCCAGTTCTTCCTGATTAGGGGCATATAGATTGTGGTCTTAATTTGAGTCTTAATTCCATTCAACAAAACTTCAATACAGATGAACCCTACTTCTTCATCTTTATGTTGCTTAACCAGGACAGGACTTAGGTTCTTATTAACAATGATCATTACAATGTTTAATTTGCTTGAATGGTCAAAGTCAGCGTTATTGTCAATTCTTCGCATGCACCAGACATGCAATAGGATAGGAGAATAGGAATAGACAATCAGTCTATTTAAAATGTTGCCGCTTCCCGACCTCCCAATTATACGCTTATATTTTGTTTATTGCCTTTGGAGTCTGCATGAATCAAAATCTTCTCTTAATGGGAAATCCCACATCCATTCTTGTTCCATGATACTATGTTAGCGTATCCCTAGCCACCTGTGACTTGATCCAGCACTTACTAACGCA
This sequence comes from Fundulus heteroclitus, assembly GCF_011125445.2. Taxonomy (NCBI): domain Eukaryota; kingdom Metazoa; phylum Chordata; class Actinopteri; order Cyprinodontiformes; family Fundulidae; genus Fundulus; species Fundulus heteroclitus. The sequence goes on from NW_023396889.1 coordinate 7,870, forward strand.
CACTTGAACACAGTCATGCTGACTCCCCTCGAGCAAAAAAAGCAACAACGTAAAGACCAACAATTTAAATCTAAGCCATGCAACTTAAACATGTTTCAACTTTATTGTCCTTTGTTGACTACCACTTCTATCTGTTAATTAAAGTAAGTCCGTGAGGTCCGTTGAAAATCGTCACTGGGCAACACAGCTGCGTTCGAACTGACATGAATTTTACCCTGTTCACTGATTAATAAACACTTTGTATTATTACGCTTTTTTATTATTATTATTATTATTTTTTTAGCTTGTGCACAGTCTCAGATTGTCTTCCTCTCTCCTATCCTCATGAAGATGAGCATCTTCGGGAACACCAGTCGGTGTTTCGCTTCCATCCCCTGCAGATGTTTCTTTACAGCATTGACTGGTCTCCCCCTTTCTAAAAGCTCGCTCATCAGAGCCTCAGAGAAGATTAGCTTGCGGCCTTCCCACTTTATCCTGTGTTTCTCTTTGGCTATCTGCAGCACTTTATCTCAGGCAGATGAGCACAGAAACAGAGTCTGGATGGTTCAGGTGGTTTGGTCATATCTGGTTTGGTGGGGGTAGTCAGTGAGCAATGAGCCCATTCCACTTTGAACTCGCTACCCATAAGGCTAAATCCCTGATAAATGATCTTTTCCACATGCTGAATAATTTTTCCTCTTTCTGTTTTGCCTCGTTTCAGCTCCACCATTCTCACATTATTCTTTCCGCTCCGGTTATCCAAGTCCTCCAACCGTGCCCAGAGCCTCGCCACCTTCTTGTCACGTTTCTCCACACACTTCACCAAATGAGCGTTTACATCTTCGTCGTTCCACTTCACCTAGTCTTATTTGCACATTTCGCAGTGGGTCTTTGTTTCTTGATCAGACAACATCTGCAGACACCACTGTCATGCTCCACTTGCGTATTTCTTACATAAAGTTGTATGTTTCTTGTTAATGCATCTTGAGTCCTTAGGAGGACTCTGAGTCACTAAAACGCACTAAGGTGTCCTCCTTGCTAGCTTGCTTCTCGTTCCCACACCTTTGAAACAGTTTGGGTCGCTGTTACTCAACATTCCTTTCAGGGATTGCTAATAGCTGGACACCTAAAAGTTAAGGTTTAACACATTCAAAGTACTTTTATACCCTGATAAGCTGAGAGGTGTACATCAGCTCCTCAGCGGTCCCATGTGACTCCACCCACTTTGAGAACCCCTGGATTACAGAGACTTTTGAGTACAAAAAACGCTGCTGCATATCAAGAACAGCACCAATAAGGCCAAATAGTAACTTATCGTTCAATAACAAATATTTATTTTTATCATTGCTGGTTTTGCATATGGTTGTGTTCAGATTTTTGGTATCATCTGTTATTGCTTTGCTGTTTTTATGTTGTTGTTTTTTTATCTCACCAACATGGAGAACTGATGACTATGTATAATTACCTGAATGTTTCTTTTCATACAGCCAGAAACTTAAAAAGTATTCCCTCATGGTAGATTCATATGACTTGGAAATTAACTCTTCCACTGGCAGGGGGCTAGTCTCATCTGCTTCTAATTTACGTTTCTAAGGCACAATGAAAGTATTGCAGTCCAGACAGTTTCCATGGATATATATAAATCGTGTATCTTCAGTTGTGGGTGCTCACATTCCTGCTCAATTGTTCTTAATTTCCTCCCAACGTTTGATCGAGGTGAAGGTATAACACTTGGTGATCCAGTTGTGTACCCATTTGGTCTTCTGGTAAACGATGCATGAAACTTGAAGAAAGCCCTGCTTTGTTCTGCTGCAGAGGATTGTGAGCTGTTTTTTTTTAACAAGTTATACAGAGACTGGTTGTGATTGTATTGTATTATAAAATAATAATTCTCAAATAATTTCTGTTTGAGAATATTAATAATTTACATATTAGGCAGAATATATTTCCTTGACACACTTTTTATTTTTCTAAAACAGCTTTGATATGATTATAAACTGCAGATAAATAATTTTGAAGTGACACTTTATAGAAAACTGTGAGAAATCCAGGCTAATTTTACAATTTTTTTTCTTTTTTTTTTAATAAATGAATGAATAAAAGTCTTTTTGAATGAAGGTTACACCATTTTTTATGTTTGAGTAATATAGTATAGCCCAAGACCTTGACACGAATTGTGATGCATGACTTTTCCAAAAGAGTGAGAGTGCCCATTTGACATGTTCATTTAAATGAGAGTAACTGTGAAAGTGTCTTTCTTGGCCTGACCTTGTGGAAGCTGTGTGTCATAATTACACCTAATTAAACCCCTAATTAACCTATTGATTGTCTGCAAAGTCGGCGCTGAGAGAGAGAGACTCACAGGTGATAACAGTTGTCAAGATGTGTTTCAGGGCCTTTATAGTCAACACTGATCCGTTGCTCCGATCAGCTCAGAAACGGCTAATTATAACATTAAGTATTGATGTATTTGTAACTTGGCTCAGCGCACCTGAATAACATGAGAATTAAACTCGCTTGTTATTTCAACTCGCAATAAAACGTGGCATAGTGCGGCAAACACGGTTTGTCCGACTTATTACTTACTGAAATATCTCCGAAGTGTAATCATAAAGAGACAAATATTCACAGATTTTTCACGGCAAAAATTGTTAATTTTAAAGGCAGATTTTTAATTAGTTTGACATTGTCTTGAATTGACAAAAAATATAGACAAAAGTTACAGTATATATGGTCGACTAACATAAGACAGCAGACAGGAATACCCTACATTTGCCCGTACATTTTTCAGCATTCTCACCTTTGGTGTGCTGCATTTTAGAATCACTCTTTCACTTCAAGCAGTCAGAAAAAATGTTCAAAGAGCCCGATTGGGCTTATTAATTAGCTTTCCAAAAATAAACTTCTATTAAACCAAAACCTGGGAGCAAGAAAGCTTATTATTCTGTAATATATTCCCATTATTTCTGATGTTACACCCCTGTGGATAAAAGTCATATCTTTGCTTTTAAGGCTTGCTTGTAAAAACTGGATAATTTAAATGTTTGTTCATTTGTTTTTTTAGTTACACTTTATTAAAACTGACTTTTTTCCTACTTGATCAATCACAAATTTAGGGAATAAAATTACAAACAGGGGAGTCTTTAAAGAAAAACCGTTTGGTGTCGTTTTGAGATATAAAGACTCCTTTCGTCTGGCTGATTTCTTTTAATAAGGCGGATGCAGTGGATTAATGGCACAACGCCGCTTATTACCAGATCGAATGACAGCGAATTAAACAATTACAAGATCGCATGTTTCTGAGGGGTTTCTGGCATAAAGAGGGGCTCTGCTGGATGCTGTCTCAGCAACCAGGTGCCTTTGGGCCGTCGCCATCGGCTTCAAAGCTTTCTGTCTGTGTCTAACTGAGCGGCTCCGGTTTTTAATGAGTCCGGACTCCATTTAACCATTTCTGGTTAAACTTAAGAAAGTCTGTCTAAATTCAAAGTACTTAAGCTGATCAAACTTGAACTGGAGAATTTTTAAAGCTTAAGTCTATTTTTTCAAAGAGCAAATAAATCATAGCATTAGACCAGCATCAGGCCAAAATATATGGTCTTGTCAAAGCACAATTAGGGTATTCTACAGGGATTAGATTCTGTGAATTGTAGCTTTGGGACTGTAAGCTAATTTTCTGTAGCTAAACTTGGGGGCAAAAGCAAAAATAGCTCTGGATTGTCTGTAGGAGGGTTTTCAAAATAAAGCAAAAGAAAAAAAAATATTTGAAGGCATGTTGCTTGAGGTAATTTGCACTGGTGATTGGAATAAAGAGGTTTTAATATTTCTTGTTTATGTAAACTCATAAAGCCCTACCTCTTAATTTGTCAGTGACAATAATTTTTAGCTCTTGGAAGAAACGATGGCATTTAGAAAACAACCAATCTAATTTTACAATTTAAAGCTCTCAAAGACATGCCCTCAGGTTATTTTAGTGATATTCAACATTTGGCTGAGGCATGACAGAAATGCTCAGCTGGTGTGAGATAGTAGCCTAGTTTTCCGTTTTCTCTGATTGGTCAAATCTCTGCTTTGGCCTATTTACCGAAACGGTAGAGTCGTCCTCTGCTTTTAGGGTCCTCTGTCTAACAGTTGGTGGCCTTTGCTGAAGCGCGCTGAGCTCCCTGCTGTTGCACATATTCAGCAGCACAACAAGACACTTAATTATCCTTTATGCAAAATCAATATGTTTCCAGCGGGCCAGAGTCTTGGGAGCGTAAGGAAGGAAAACGAATGTGAGGAGAGTCAAAGAGAGGAAGAAGAGGAGGCGGGGGCTTTGGTGCCGGCATCATTTTCATGGTTGTCCTCTCGGGCCCTACAGGCTAGCTTACTGTGACAGAATGACTCTGACAGCTGTGGCAGCCCAATCATCACTTTTCTTTTCAGTTCTGTCGAGATATTTCTTTTCAAACATCGCAGTTTGGAGCCCAAATTAAAAATTGCTTTCGCCCATTTCTTGCGAACCAGAAAAACCTTGAAACGTTTCTTCCAATTTTAGTTTTTTTTTTAAATCTAATTAGAAAGCGGTTCCGAGGTTACAAGCACGCCGCTTTGCACACTGGTGCGTGCATCTGTATGTTCACAGGGTTATCCGGAGGCCTGCCTCCCTCCTCCCATCCCTCTGTTTGCTTCGCACAGCAGCAGAGTCACCCTGGGAACCTCTGCAGTGCATGACCTGAATCACAATGAGATTTAGCTGCAGCTGACCTCCCTGTCCCCGTCCTGTCCTTCCTTTACAGCACACATACCTGCGCTTACGCAAACATCACGTGGAAACATTTTCACAGCAAGTCGAGGGGCGTTTGCTCGGGGCTCACTTTGGGCTTTACATGTGTTTTTTCACGAGAGTTTAAGGAGGATGCAGAGTGGGAAGATTACAACGGGCTACTGTAAACAGCGCGGTCAGCTCAGCCCCGCCCTCAGTCGTAGTATCAGCAAAGCCACGGTTCACTTAAAACTCTCTGAGATTGTTCCTGGGGTTTTCCCACCGCCACGTCACGTGAGTGAATGGTGAACGTCTGAACCCTCTACTCATGTTTTAGTCTCCAAGATTAAATCAGTGAAGCACAGCAAGGTTCTAGTGCAATTTTCAAAAGTGATTTTAAAATTTAAAAAGTTTGAGAAAAGGAAAATCTCTGTATAATCTTCAGAAAAATGAAGATCTTTTAAAACTGATTTCAATTCAGACATGTTTTACCTTTGCTTTCTCACATCTCGACTGAGGTTTATATCCAGCCCATTAATCCCTTTAGTTTCTGACCTAAATCATATATAAATGCACACTGATTTAAAAACAGAAAAAGGGCAATTTTGAAGATTTTTTGGCCCCCAGACCACCTTAGATTAGTTTTTTTTAAACAAACACGTTTTCTTAAACTTTGTCCAGTTTAGATACAATACAACGCACTAAAACCCCTTTTCCTTGTAGAAATTCAAATGCAATGAGAACTTAAGCTGTTAACTAGAAATGTCCAGTTTTCATCCTTATTGTTTCTGACCGATCAAAGATATCTATAAATACACACAATGCACATGCAGACCACACAGACGGCCACACCCTCTGGTGTGGGCGGTGTTAGGGAGGAAATGATACTCAAAGTTAGGAACACTGAGATTCTCATTCTGTTAGTATGCTACCAAAAGTGACTCAGCGCAACCCCAGATTTTGTCCAGCCCACCGGAGAGATTGTTGGCGCATGGCTCTACATGTTATGCAACCCATCTGAACATTCTTGGTCTCTCCAAAAATGAGATGAGATTCAATTCAATTTTATTTATATAACGCCAATTCATGAAGCAAGTCATCTCAAGGCACTTTCCAAAATCAAATTCAATCAGATTATACAGATTGGGTCAGATTATACAGATTGGTCAAAACAATTTTCTATAAAAGGGAACCAAGTTGATTGCTTCAAAGTCCCGACAAGCAGCATTCACTCCTGGAGAAGCGTAGAACCACGGGGAGAATAGTCTGCATTGTACATGGCTTTGCAGCAATCCCTCATACTGAGCAAGCATGAAGCGACAGTGGGAAGGAAAAACCTCCAGCAGAACCGGGCTCAGTATGAACGGTCATCTGCCTCGATCGACTGGGGGTTACAGAAGACAGAGCAGAAACACAACAAGAGAGACAAAAAAGCACAGAAGCACACATTGATCTAGTAATCTGTTCTACATTAGACGGTAGTAGCGGGTGAGCCGTCTTCTCTGGATGATGTCACAGTTAACAGAACGTCAGACCAGGTGTACCTGCTATGAAGAAAAAAAAGAGAGAGAACAAAAAGTTAAAAGCTGAAATGACGACAAGCAATGCCAATTGGAGGTCCAAACAATCATATGCCAGATTCTGAAGAGTTTTTTTTACATCTTGATAATTCATTCTTGACACCATGAAACATTCCAAGAAACACTCTCAGCATGTCTAGTATTGGGCGGCGTTTTTATCCGGCAGTTTTACAAATCTGTTTAACAATTATCTTAACAGTCATCTCCATGGTCAAGTGACCTAAAGGAATCGCAGAAGCATCTTCACATGACATGTGAGGGTGTTAGACATCCACTAGGTAAAAGCTCTGTCTGCTTTTTGTGACAGAGGCTTAATTCATACATATTACAAAAATATGTATTTCTTCCACAGCGCGCTAGTCATGTTAGCAAAATAATGTAAAACTGATTTGAGGGTTATTTTATCATAGTTTTTGAAGAGAAAAAAATCCCAATTTAAACTATTTATGATTAATATGACAACCCAGACAAGATTTAAGACTTTTAAAAAGATTATATACAGTTGCCCAGATCTCAAAAAAGCATCTAAATAGAACTTTACCACGCCGCTAAATTGAGGGCCAAGGTTAACAGCATGTTTCATGATTTATGGAACACACTTATAATAAAAAAACAACTTTCTAAATGTCTTGTACTGAAATGTTAATAATGCTACAACATATCAGTTATGGAAGTATAACATTAGTGTTGGACAATGTCTCCCACCCTACGCATGGAGCTGTTACAGAGCTGGAGAGCTCTTTCAGTGACAGACTGCTGCATCCTAAACGCTCAAAGGAGCGCTTCTGTAGGTCCTCCCTCCAAACTGCTGTTATGGTGCGTCCCTTTTGCCTCGGAGGTCAGGACAAACGAGTCACAGATTACGTCAGCTCCACCTTTTTGCGTTCCAGTTTCCCTTATCGGACAGTAGGAAAAAACATGGATGCTCCCACTGCTGTTAAAACAATGACAATAACACTGCTCTAGGCGGTGTTTTGTGCAAGTAAACAGAGCTGAGAAATCCCGTCTGATGAACACTAAAAGGTAGCGCGTGTATAATTGACTAAATGTTACATAAATAATAGAGAGCGGCTGCAAATAGGCAAAGTATGAGGTTTTACTCAATCCTGTAGTAGCCATCATGAATACAGAAATCCGGTATCATCCTGTTGAATAGAGTTTCTGACTCGTAATACCAACTTTAGGGCTCATTCCAGTTAAATTGTCCGACTACAGAGGACAAAAAACGCAGTTTTAAACTTTATAATCTCTGCTACTCACAACAAACTCAAATGTTTACAACATACTAATCTGCACAGGTTGTGATCTGGTCATGAATTATTTACACTGTCAGGTGCTAATGTCCATTTGGACACGTTTTAACTCTGGGAATATTTGTTTGTACATTCATCCATATCGTACAGTTTTCTGACATCGTTGTATAAATTGGCTGCTGTGTTTCTGATATTTGAACTTGAACATTGTTTTATTTAATCTGACAATTCCGTATTATCTATTAACACATTTTTTTGTGTTTTTTCTCTTCTGCTTTACAGCTTAACCTTAAATTAGCTTTTTATTCATATTATTCAATCTAGTGTAAGTCTTGTTGGTTTCTCATGTCTACGTGTTTTTGCCACTGTCACGTCTGAATTTCCCCATAGTGGGACGATAAAGGTATTTCTATTCTATTCTGACGAGGTTTTAACTATGTGTATTGTATTTGACTAAATATATTGGTTGTCAACTTTCACAAAAGGTCTTTTTTTTCTGTTCTTCTTTTCTTTGTTCCTTCCTTTGAGTCAAACAGTCATCTGATCTAAAGCGTAGCTGAAAATCCCCTGCTGGGGTGTGACACATTCATGATCCTTCACACTGTAAACGCACCAGCGGGTGCCACATGGGCAGCACAGCCGGCACAGTGGAAAAGAATGAAACCATTAGTCTGTAAAAGTTTGGAATTTGATTTGTTATCCCAGCTCTGGAAAATCATCTATGTATTGAATGAATGTCCTTCCAGACTTTATTTCCTATTCCATTTTCTAAAGCTTTCATCCATTTATCTTTTCATCCATGCATTGATCAATCCTTACATTGGCCAGTCCATTGGAGGGTTAGTCGGTCTGTCAATCCATACGTATGTCCATGCATCCTTCTTTTTATACGTCCAACCACTCATACATCCATTCATCCCAAATATCTGTCTATCCATGCAGTCTTCTTTCTTTTTTTGCACGTTCGATCTGTAAAGCCTGACCAGTGTAGGGATATCTGTCATGAAATCCTCTTTTAACTTTTACGCAAACATCATGTGCTCTGCAGCTGAGATTTCTTTTCCATGTCTACAGTGGCAGCAAAATATCAGGAATCTAAATTTTCTATGACCTTTATCCACACTTTCAGGAAGAGATGACGCAGTCCGAGTCAGCAGACGTGGAGGAAGCGTCTGTCTGGCACCATTATGTTTGAACCCAGACTGTACTAGTGTTTACATGCGTCTGCATCGCTACACTGACCTCTGCGAGCTCAGGCTGACAGAAGATGGCTAAATGAAGATGACAGCAATGTCTGTGCATGTCCTCTTTGGTTTCCACTTCAGGGTGAAACCCCATAAAATCCCCTCCCCACCTCCCAACGCTCGTTAGTAAGCGGCATTCAAGACAAAAAGAGAAAACTATAAAGGTCAGGTGTAAACTAGCCGTGTTCTCCCTCAGCTGCCGCCCTCCAGGAATTGTTAGCATGCTCCACTTCACCCAGAATAAGCCACAGTTTTGGCAGTTCTAGCCAGAACCTCAACTGCAGGTTTTATCTTTTGGGTGGGTGGGTGGGTGGGGGGGATGGGTGCCATGGTTGGCAAACAGACTGCCAGTGCCTTTAGGCTCCAGATAAAATGAAAGAACAAAGGGAGTCAAGTCTCTTTTTAATATTTTGGTTGCGGTGCACTGGAGACCTAGGAGTTGACAATGAGAGCAAAAGGATGGGGGGGGGGGGGGGTGGGGGATTATTTTATTCACGGTTCCCTCACAATTTTCACCTCAAACTTTTAGACCTCTTGTGACTCAGATTTCCGGAGTCTTTTTGTGTCCGTTGAACATGGAATAGTCCCAGGATAAAACCTAATAAAGCTATTTGCATGTATAAATCAAGCAGAGAGCTATGGCAAAAGCAGTAGTGCTCTACTTGTGAAAGTAAAATCTGTTGGTCTCTCTTTGGCATTAGCACAGCAATTCTTAATGCTACCCTGCCAGACAGGACAAAAAAAAAGAAAGAATGTTACCTTTCCCGAGGCTTTATGACATACATGCACCTGGTCTCAGATCTCTTGCACAAAGGTTGTACTATATCTCTGTGTGAGGGCTACATTCATCATTGACAATTCATTCACTTTTGGGGATTGATGATGTATTTGTAATAGGTGTTTTTCTGGGTGGAATGATGGAAAAAAAACCTGCAATTTGAAAACAAAATTTGGATACATCTTGAATTTATTGTGGATGTCCTCTAATACCAACTGGGACACATTTCTACGTGCAGACTCAGAATCCACCCACTGCCAGCAGTATGTGGTTACATATCGCTTGGCAAAGTGCAGAGTTTGGTGTTATTTTTTCCTGCTGGGACACTCAATTGTCCTCCGGTCCACACTGTCACCTCTGATGAAAGGAAATCAAGATGATTTCAGAAACCACCAAGTCAGGGCTCAAATTTTTCAGTTCGGCAAATAAATAAATAGGGTCACCCTTTTCACCATAAATATAATGTATTTAATGGTAATTTCCGGTTCACATAGACAGTATTGTAAAGAACTGTAACATGAATATAAATGGACATAAATGTTTGCCTTTATGTGAATTGTAGCTCAGAAATAAAAAATAAAACCTTACTGGTTTTCGATCTTGTACAGTAGCAAGAGAAAGATAAGAAGTAATAATAAATCATTAGTAGTAACTTTCGTTGACTAAAAGCCCTTTTATCCGTTGTCCAGTACTCTTGTGAAAAGAGATTTTAAAAAAAATAAAAAAAACTAATTGAGTTGCCAATGATGAGCGACCGCAAACGTCGCAGCGGACTGTGTGTTATCATTATTTGCGCACGGTCTGTTGAGTCTAAATTCTTTAATTTATTGGTTTAGTTTGTTTCATATTTGACCTAACCACTCAACGTACTAGGGTAGGGTTTATAATGACCAAACATGAATGGTTCTGTAAAACCAGATGGGCAAAATAAATTACCCTTGTTTTGCCTTGTATAGCTCCAGTGGCTTAAATTAACAGGAATTGCTACTCAGCCGTAGAAGACCCAAAACCTCTTGGGGATGCCAGTGGTGTTCAGTCCACAAGCAGAATTGCCTCTTTAATTTGAAATATATGTCACTTCAGATGAAAAAAATAAAATAAAAGGACTGAAAGATTTTTTTTAAGTGAGGGTTTATTCTCAAATGAGCCAAACCCAATAAACTGTAGCTATACTTCGTAATTCAACTTTTCTCTATAGAAACATTGTCTTCGAAAGAAATATCATTGAATTACATTTTAAAATATATGTAGTCGTCTTGGTTTTGCTTTTTCCTGAAATGTTAGTTTTGCAGCAGATTTAACGAGGGGGAGACACACTTTCTAAATGGAGCCACCGCTGTCTCAGCAGTGAGTCTTAGGGGGATGTCAAGATTCATTTTGGAAATTTGAGCAAGGCCTCTGTGTGATTTTTGGTCAGCTTTGGGTTTTAACTAATTCAGCGTGGCTTGTTATGATCGCCTTGACGCAGATTTTGCTCAGTCTCGTTATCATTGGTTAATCATGAGCGCTGACGTTAACTGAAGCAAGTCATGCCTACAGTGCTCCAGAATGAGTGGTGGATGTGATCTTGGAGACATTTTTCTATATTGGCCACTCCTGAGAAGATACGTAGAGCCATATTTACCCTTGCCCAAGGGCACATTGATATGTGGCAGGCGGAAGGAAGCTGGAACCCACAACTTTAGGATCGCAAGAGAGCAACTCTTACCACTGAGCCCTTAAGATGCCAGTGGCTTTGTTTCTCATCAGTTTTTGAATTTCTTTAGAATAAGGAATAATGAGTTGCTTTTTGATCATTTCTAACCACTTTATGTTGTCAGACAGGTTTCACCAGGGGATTGTTTGTTTAAGTAAGGCCATAATAAGGTCCTGTGTATGACTAATGACACTGAGCCAAAGCGTTTGCTTACATTTAATTCATGTTTCAACAAGACCGGTTATCATATTTTCACTTTCGGACGCGTTGGTTTGGATAGCTTTTGTCGTTTTAGTGTGAAACCACAATTGCTAAACTGCCTTTTGTCTGTAATAAGATTGCCTTTGCAGGATTTTTAAAAAGCATTTTGATGAGTAAATACGTTTTCACAGCACTGTAAAACATTATGGAAGCTTGATTAAGAAAACGTTTTGACTTAGGTCCAGCAGCAGGGGGCGTGCATAGCAAAATGCGAAGTTCGTTTTGTGCATAGTAACTCAACACTCTTTACAAAAGACGGTCTGGAGGAAGATGCACCAATGTAAACGTTGTCATGTGGGTCTGTGAGATATTATTAGCATGCAGAGTGTGAATACATGGCACTTAATAGATAATAGTCTATTAAATATTGCCTTTAAGCGGCCCTTTGTGATATTAAAACTCATTAATATTGCTGTGGCATGTGATTTATGTGTCCCTACATCAGTTGGAGTTTCACTTTACAGTGTGTTGACGGAATGTTTTACTATTACGCGTGGATAAACGATGGCGCACGCGTCTCTCTTGGAGACTGGTGCGTCATTAACAATCTTCTTGCTGTGAGGTCTGTTGCGGTGTCGTGACTCCGGCGTTGCAAAAGCTGCATTTAATCAAGCCCTGGTCAGCTTTAATCAGCCGCTGTCCAACCTGTCTCGTCTTTAGACACAATGGCACATTTATACGGCTGGACATGAGAGCCTCAAAGAGAGAGACCCTCTGTTGGCTTCTTTGTGCTCGGCTCGACTTTATTGACTGAAACCTGCGACATAGAATACGTTCAGGCTCCTATTTGCTTGTTACGCGCTGCAGTCTCTCAGGAAATAAAATGGTGTGTGTGTGTGTGTGCACTGTTGACCTCTTTCTCTGCAGTCTCCCTCATCGGTGCTGTCATCATATGCAAACAGCTGTGCAAGCGTGGAGAAAAGGGGTAGATTGTCTTGTTTGGGGGAAGGTTTTCCATTTACAGATGAGGACGTGTAATCACTTTGACTAAGCCGGCAGAGCTTAAGTTTTATTCTTTAAGCATTGAGAGGAACACAGACGGTATCATTTAAACTTAAAATCCCACAACAAACCCCTTCAGCTGCATCAGGGAAAATCTCGTCGTAGCACGCACCTCGGCGTGTCCTCGTCCTGACGTGCTAAGGCTCCCCGCTCGAAACGTATTTAGTCGCCGCTCCGGATCAGCATCCGAGCCCGGAGGGACTCCTACTGCAGACGCTCCCGTTCTGTAGCCGAGCTGCGCTCTGCGCCGGTGCAGCCCAGTCACGAGGAAGCAGCCAGGCAGAAGTCTTCCTGTTGTGCGAGCCTGTGAGAGTCGAGCCCCGTCTGGGTGTCGGCAGCAGAAATCTGTCGGGAGAAATCCCTGACATTAATCTGACCTCATGTGGGAATGTTTTTTCTGTGTTTGCAGCAGACTGTTGAAACCTGTGCATTTGCCACAGTTGCGTGTTGGCTGACAGTAGACAGAGGCGGTGAGGGGGACTTTTCGTCCCACCCTGATACGGTTTCCATCTCAAAGGCCGCTGGGCCGCCAGCCGCGGCAGCAGTGGAACTGAAAATCCAGATCAAAGACGAGGTCCAACCCGTCCCCTCTGGCTGCAGCGCGCATGATGGAAACTTAGTCGTGGCAGAGTCTTTGAATTCTAGCATGGAAGGAGAAAGGCCCAATGGGACATTTGTGACACAGAAAGCGATCATTTGTACCAGTAAGCTGGTTTATAATGCAAGGCACCGTAAAAGTATTCACACCCTTTAAATGTTTCCAAATTTGTCACGTTGCTGCAACCAGCTTCAGTGAATCTATTGAGGGTTTATGTGATAGAAAAAGGTGATACATAACATTGCCCACAAAATTGGTTTCTAATCACTGTGTTAGTAAAAATCTTGAAGTGTATCTTGCATTTCTTTTCATTCAATATGTTTTGACCCCCTTTCGATGTGATTTCATGTGTAGATCTTGTGCGGCATGCCTCTACCAGCTCCACGCATCTTGACCAGATTGTCTTTTTTTTTTTTTTACCACACCTCCCTGAGTGTTGTTTAGGTCAAAGCGTTTTGATTTATTTCCATCGTCATGAATTGGTAGAATGTCGTTGAACGTATGAAATAATGCAAATGGATCAAATTTGAATTGAAACTAGGGAACAAATGTTTGCCTTTACTGCTTTGTGTTAAACTTTGTGCGACATGTTTTTTTTTTTTTTTTTTTTGTTCACAGCAAAAAGCTTCCGGCAAGGTGCTGTTTGACCTGGTGTGCTCCCACATGAATCTCATTGAAGGTGACTACTTTGGCCTGGAGTTTCAGAACCAGCAGAAGATGATGGTGAGGAAAAATGAAAATAAAGCTGCGTCTTAAAACTGCCGATGACAAAACCGCCTACTTTAACGAGCCGCTTTTGCTTATTCGCAGGTTTGGTTGGATCACATCAAACCGATTATCAAGCAGCTTCGGCGTAAGTGTTTCAGTAAGCTGTTTAGTCTGACTGTAGGTAACGACTGAGGAAAAGCACTGCAATAGCTCCTTTTAAGATGCCAATGCTCTTTTGGTTAATGAACCTGTTCCACACAGGACCCAAACACACAATCTTGAGGTTTAGTGTGAAGTTTTTCCCGCCTGACCAGTCGCAGCTGCTGGAGGAGATGACAAGGTGAGCTCCTCTGCAGATCCTCTAAGTCGCGTTATCTGCGCGTAGCGTTAATCTTTCCTCCAGGCACGGAGGCGTATGTTTGTATACGTGTCAGCGTGAAATATATCTGCTGGTAGGTAGAAATGAAACATGGGGCCCGACACCCACAGGATTTATGACCTGTCTGGTTTATAGGATTCAAATGTCATGGCTGCCATGTCACCAGTTTAGCCCTCTGGAGATTAGCATGGTGGAGCTAATGGTTTTCTGGTTTCTGTTCTGTAGTTCTGGAGGCGCGGCGTCTTTTCTGAGCGATATAATTGACGGGCAACAGACTAAGCCTGCACAACTGTTTGTGTTTTCATACGTTAGGAATGATAATGGATGTTTTTTGTTTTTTTTCTTTTAAATATTCATACTCAATTTTCAATTCTGCACATGTATTACTCTGTTATGCATAACATTTAGGAGCATCTCTGTTTCAACCAAAAGCATAAACAAATGTTAATCTTGTAAACTTCTTCGTTGTTTAATTAGTGTTTCTGTTTAAGCACTATGTTACTTTTTCTGTTTGATATTCTATTTTTTATACATACCTTATTGAGATTCAAAAGCTACATATATTATGTTTTAGAATATTTCCCTTTTGCATTTAAATCCTTCAGTTGTGTTCTATATAAAGTGGAGCTGCAATGCTTTGGTCTGACTAACTTAATATTACTGCTTTACCTTGTTTTACAGCTCCGAATAATGAGAATAGAGAAAACTGAACGGATTGAAAAATATGCACCAAACAGAAAATAAAGAGATCTGTGCAACAGCTGGACAGACTAATTTCAACTTGTCTACACTTCTAGAAACCCCAACTACACAACAAAATGTATTTAAGGGCTACAAAAAAGGGATTTTAATGCAGCTGACATGTCTGTTGATCCATTTTCTACAAATACCGAGGATCGTCTTGGAGGTCCTTTGCTGTCATCTAGCAACCAGTCTGAACAACATCCAGTTGTGAGGTCTAAACTATCGAGCTTTATTTTTACTACTGCTACAATGGACCTGAATTGATTGTACAGAAGCTGATGCTATCATTTAATTTCAAAGCCCTATTTAAAAACTGCAGCATCAATAAAATATTCTTTATACCCAAGCCTAGAAAATGTAATTATGATTATGTACCGTTATGCCTAATGCTGTTAATTTGCATTATACCTGTAGTCATATCCGCCGTTTGTGCAATTTACTTAATTCAGGATCTGCTTAACAGCAAAAACACAATTAATCATAGTTTTAAATGAACTTTATGAATAATTTCAGCAGCAAAGGACCTGAATAATGTCTCCAATACAGTTCATGCAAGATACATCAAATAATTAGTTAAATTATTTGAATCCTGTTGCAAGATTAGGGGACAATTTTATATGTGAAACCAGAGTATATATGATTTTTCTTCATTTACGTTTGATTATAACTTAATCAAACACCAGCCCCGTTATCTGATTTCCAGAAACGACACAAGCGATCGTCTTTTCCAACATTTCCTTTCTTCATCCGTGACACACGGCTGACTGACAGCTTGCAGTGACACTCTATGCTCCATATATAACCAAAGAAAACCCTTCAGTTTTTCTCAGTTCATTTAAAAACGCTTTGACCACACACAAAAAAATCAACACCAAGACAATTTAAAACTGTATATTTTTCTAAAAACGATTAAACAGCCCTTGCGATGCATTGTGTAGTGTTTGTGTTTAACCTTCGATCACATCTAGGGGTCTGTTAATGCGACGCCTGTCTGTGTTTCTGTTCTCGCTCAGGTACCTGTTTGCGCTCCAGATCAAGCAGGATCTCTCCTGTGGACGTCTGATTTGCAGCGACACCAACGCGGCTCTGATGGTCTCCCACATCATCCAGTGTGAGGATGCACGCCCCTTTTCTTTGCTCGGCTCTACACACCAAAGCAGTGACAGATCTGACAACTGTCTTTTATAGATACACTGCTGCTTTTTTCTTTTTCTTTTTTTTTTTCTTGCACAGCTTATCATCAAACATTGTCATGCTGCACACGACGCAGCATTTCAAATTGATTATCTTTGTGTTGCTATGGATACCCTTCAGTCTGCTTGTCTGAATGTAGTCTTGCGTGGCTGCAGCAGAGCAGTGAGTCATTTCCGTCGGCGGTCATTTTCTGGACCTCAGATCGTCCAGTTGTGTTTCCATTGTCACATTTTTTTCCCCAAGCAGCACCACACTGCAAAAACTGAACTTAAAATAAGTAAAATGTTCTTAAAATTTGTGTATTTTTCCCTGATTTGAGCAGGTAAATAAGATGATCTGCCAATGGAACAAGATTTTTGCACTTAAAATAGGAACAACTCATCTCCATCATCTTATTTGAAGTGCAGGATGTCTAATTATCTTATATTAGGGGTCAAAACACTCATTCCATTGGCAAATAATCTTATTTACCTGCTCAAATCAAGGACAAATACACTAACTTTAAGAACATTTTACTTATTTTTAGATCCGTTTTTGCAGTGCAACTTTGGAGCTGATTTCTAAATTTCTTCTTTGCTTTTTTTTTTTTTTTTTCAGCCGAGATCGGAGACTTTGACGACAGCCACTGCCGCTCCCACCTGCTAAACAACAACTACATTCCAGATCAGATGCCCCTGATCGACAAAATAATGGCGTTCCACTCAAAGCATATGTGAGTGTGGGATCTTTAAATCCCAGTTAAAATAATAAGACGTGCGTGAACAGAAACCATTCTCCTCAGCCGTGAACAGGAAATGTTGTTGCAGGCTTTGTTCAGTGGCCCTCCGGGATGTTTTATTACGCAGGTGACACATTCAGGAAATCAGCCACTAAATAAATGGGTTATTACTGTGAATGCAGTAGGCATTCACAGTTATTACTGTGAATGCAGTAGGCATTCACAGTTATTGAGATCCTCTTCCGCCTTTTTACTGTTTAAACTTTGCTTCGCTTCTCCTCCTACAGTTTTTCTCCGATTTCAACCATTCAACTTTTAAACTATTCAGCTTCTTCTGGAATGGATGGCTATGTCTTTTTGTACTTTTAACTCTTCAACTTTTTAAAATATTCAGCTTTTTCTGCACATTTTCAGCTTTTTTTTTCTCCCATAGGAAATGAATGTAATTCACTAAAATTCCGCTCATTTCAGTTGCTTTTTGACAGCTTACTGCTTCAGCCTACTTTCAGCTAGAAACGCCATTCAACTTTTAAAATGTAGTGTTATCTTTCAGCTATTATGGTCTATTTCAGCTTTTTCATATCTTTTACCATTTTCATATAGTACCTCCTTAAAATAATTTTGGCTTTTCAAGAAATTCAGCAAATAACATGCGTTGCTATGGTCGTCAAGGAGGCAGTTATAGAGTGCGCACTCTAGAAATTCAACAAATTCTTCTTCTCCGAACAACTTCTTCTCACTCGCTCAATTTTCAACCTATCCACATAAATTATACATCAAAACGTAGGAATTTTTGTCTGGAATCAGGAAATGTAACCCTCATTGGTATAGCATTTATAGATTTTTCGCAAATCACCTCAGAGCGACACAAACCCGAAACCTCCCCCATTCATTTCCTATGGAGCGCTTTTGAAAAATGACGTCTGAAAATCCAAAACATCACACGTTTTCGCATCGTCGCTACTCCTAAACCGTTTGATGTACAGGCATGACACTTTCACATATGAATGTCCCAACCCTTCTGGCACTCACAAAAAAGGAATTTTGTGGATAACTGTTACGGTTTTTCCGCAGGAACAATTTGTTCGGGAGTAGTGAATGTGCAAAATCCTGAAAATGCTTTAGAGCTGCATTGTCCCACATGATCCACCTTTTTACATCGTCGCTGTGCCTACACCGATTTTCGTACAAACATAAAAATGAGCAACATAGTCCTCAAAAGCCTGCTGATACTCACAGTGAAATAATTGTTTTGATATCTCTTATACTTTTTCAGCTAGAGCGATTTGTTCGGGACTGTTTTTAGAGGATTTTGCAAATTCCTTAAAAAACCCCTTTAGATCATAATTTTTTACGCCTTTGTTAAACTTTTTCCAGCAAAAACCGATAGCTTTTCTTCTTCCCCTATCCGTTACGAACTAAACGCAGAAAAAATTACGTCTCTACCATTTAGGGATCAGGAGATATGAAGCGTTGTTCGGGGCAAAGTTCTCCATTATAATCCAATGGGACTTATTGTGAGCAAAGTCTCTGCACTTGGGTAGACTCGCCCGCTGCAGGTGTGTCAGTGAGTTTCCATGACGACGGAACTCTGAGGGCCAGAGGGAGAGGATCAATTGAGATAGAATGGCAACTTTCGACGCTCACCGCAGTTGCTGTGATTAATGTAGGAATCTGAAATTTTCACAGTCACTTCCTCTTGACATTTTAAAATTTTCAAGTGACTTTCAGCTATGTGTCATTTTTCTGTCCAATTTTGGATTTCACATGCTTTCCTATTGGGCCTTTGCTTCCAACAGGACCTGGCATGATGCCCAGACACGACCCAATTGGCCAATACAGCACCACCCACATGTGGGAAATGGCGCTACTGACCATTTTGGTCAAATATTGAGTTCTGGGCCCAGATGTGGTGAGGCTGAGTTGCTAAAGGAGGCCAATCTGACCCATGAACTTTGGTCACGTTTGGTGACATTAAGTATTGGCACCCCTATTTGAGGCACTTCCCAGTACAGGATTTGGACCAAACTGACAGAGTACAATCACCCGGTGATCCTGAGCACAACCATGTTAGCGGCTAATGGTTAGCATGTTGCTAATTGGAAGTAGCTCTAGGAAGCTCGGACAAACTTCTGCTTTACAGAGTCTGTACCTCCTTTATACAGAATGCTCCACAATAAGTTTGGTCCTTGTCACGTAAAGCATCTCCAAGTTAGGAGGTGTCAAACATCCAATGCTTTTCAATGGGGGCGAAACCCCTTATACTCCCTAGAAATGCAGGCCCAAATATGGCAACAGTATATTCAAGTTTGAAATTCTACTTCTGCTTTGTTAAACGATTCAGTGTTTAGAATGAGTTAGGAAATGTTTGGTGCCATTCCCTCAGTTTTTTCTTGTAATCATTCAGCTATTGTTCTTTCATGTTCAAATTCTTCAACTCTTTCAAATTCTTCAACTTTTTCAACTTCTTCAACTTTTTCAACTTCTTCAATGCTTTTCAGCTGTTTTTTCTCTTCTTTAAGATCTTCTGCATCTTTTGCTCAATCATTCAGCTATCTGCATTCACAGTGCATTTTCGCAGGAAATGCAAATTTTTCTAGTTTCTCACAGTGCTGCACACAGCGACTTGACAGACATCAGCTTAGTTTAGCCAGCCTTTTGTAACTCATTTTGAGGCTTCTGGTGATGCTTATTGGACGTCTGTTGGGGTCTGCCTTCACCATGTTTTATGTTTGAAGAAGTGTTTAGTGGGTGTGCATACTTTTACAAGGCTTTTGTGAGAACAAAAGACGTAAGTTGCCCCAAAAAGAGATTTAAAAAAAGAGATACGTTTCTTGTGGATCACCAAGTGACACACACGGCTGTCTTAGTTGGGTTAGTGGGATGAAAACCCAGTTTTTACATCTATTTAGAGACGACCGATGAAGAAGTTTGAAAGGATTGGATTATTTTTATTGCACTACTTTTCAATTCTATCTAGTTTAATGCTGTTGGGAGTATATTACTGGAACCCTTCCAGATCTGCTCACACCATCCAGCAAATCCATCAAGTATTTCTCACAAGCTATTTGAGCAGAAGCTTTGGCAACACGTCGGTGCCCTCTGCGCCGCGGGCGGGCCGTGAGCGCTCGGTGGTCAGCTGCTACGGCTTCAGACAAGCTTCACTGCTCTCTTTTGAGTTGCTCATTCTTACCACAGCTGATAACGCCAGCCGTGGCTCCTCTGGCCGGGCGCCGCGTTGCGTTAAATCCCCTTGTAAACGAGCACACACCCAGGAAACAGGGGGGCTTATCTACTGATGGGAATTAGGAAAGTTAGTTAAAGTTTGCAGCTCTTTCCCCAGCCATCACGTCTACTCCAAAAAAACACTCAAGAAAAAAATGTTGAAATCTGTGGTGGCTTTAAACTGCAGTAGAGAGACGTAGATGAAGGTCCATGCTGGTTTTGTTATACTTGCTCAGGAATTATCTAAATAGGTTGTAGTTGTTAAACTCTTGAAGAACTCATTGGTCCATTTAATTTAGCTGTTTAACTTTTTTTTCTTCATATAACGGGTATCTTTGTATGGGTCTTCACACACATATGTACATGTGTGCGTTTGTATGGATATAGACATATATAAGACAATAAAACAATGTAGGAGGAGTATCAGTTTTGAAAAATGAAAATAATTTCAGTTTTTATGTTGTATTTTATTTAAGGATAGCCCTGTCTTGATATTTTGTGGGGTGGGGGGTGGGGACTTTATTGGTATCACAGCAACCGAACCCATCTTATAGTTGCTCATCCAGTTTTTGCATGCCTCCACTTGTATTTAGACGATTTATATGTGGTGGGAAGTCATTGAGCGTGGAAATGCCTCTTTACCGCCCCCGTAATTTTTTCCTCCCTCTCTACAGATTCTCTATCTGACTCACTGGCTGCTCTTCTTAATATCACTTCCAGTCACAGTAGACATGCTGGTCAAATTAAAAGATTGCATTTAACCTAAATCTGTGAGGTGTATGAGTTAATCAGGGGTTTATCGATATTATTCTTTTCATTGCTTTTTAAAGTTTTCAGGTAAATATTTCTTGCCAAGTTTCGATCGGGCAATATTGGGTGCAGCAGATTCAGATTTCTCTTCAACAACTTACCTTGGGTTCAGAATATTTTTCTTCCTGTACCATTTAGGACTTGGACCAGAGGTAGCATCACACTTGGTGTGCGTTTTAGTGTGAGAGAGAGGGATCACTGTAAAACAAGAGTTTTGCCAATATTTTAAAAGAAACAAACATTCTAGACAGTTTTATCACCCTAAATTTGTAGTTAGCATGGTTAGCACAGCTAGCATTTCTAAAAAGACACGCCTTTGTGGGTATCCTAGAGAATGTAGATCCGTACTTCAACTGGGATTTTAAGGTTGTCAGTATTTCTTGATCCAGCAGAAAGATCTAAATCTTTCATCTTCTGCCTTCCTGTTATCTTCTGAACTCCTGCTCTCTCTCTCTCTCTCTCTCTCATACAGCCTGACTGAACCACAGACTAGTATGAAGCATAAAATACTATTTCTCTTTATGTAGCTTATTACTTTTTTTGAGTTGATGCTGAATACAGCTAACTGTAACCTGGCTGAAAACTATCTGATTCTGATCACCAGGGTTTTTCTTAATTATTCTCTATTCACATTGTTCCAGAATTCCCTCATTGTATATTTGAATGTGTCTTACTCGTGTGACCTCCTCAGAAACATTCTACGATAAAACATAAACATGTGTGTGTATTTGTATTCCTGTGTGTGTTGTAGAGGTCAGTCACCAGCCGAATCAGATTTCCAGCTATTAGATGTTGCTCGCAAGCTGGATATGTACGGGATTCGGCTGCACCCTGCCAAGGACCTGGAAGGTACGGTGTTAAGTCTGGCTGTGGCACACATGGGCGTTGTGGCCTTCCAGGTAGGTTCCCCAAACAAATGTGAATAGCGGTTTGGTTGTTGTGTTCCTTAGTTTGTCCAAATAAAAGTTTTAAAAACGAGTTATTCACATTTTCCACCACCTCAGACTCACACGAAGAGCAATTCACACACAAAGATCAACACCTTCAGCTGGTCCAAAATACGCAAACTGAGCTTCAAGCGAAAGCGTTTCCTCGTCAAGCTGAGGCCGGATCTAAACGTAGGTGACGTCGTTTCGTCACACTTGGAGAAGACGGACTGCGTCATGGTTGTAAATGATCTCTCAATGTTTCTTCAGAGCTCCTGTCCGGACACGCTGGAGTTCCTGATGGCCAGCAGGGACTGTTGTAAAATCTTCTGGAAGATCTGCGTGGAATACCACGCCTTCTTCCGCCTCTTTGAGGAACCTAAACCCAAGCCCAAGTCTGTGCTCTTCACACGAGGATCTTCCTTCAGATTTAGGTGGAGCGCTTTTTCGCAACGTAAAACTGTCCTCCAGCAAGACCACTCTGTCACCTAACAGTCTGCTGCTGCTCTTGCAGAAACACTCTCTATAATCTCTCTCTCTCTCTTGCGCTTATGCTGCAGCGGTCGCACACAGAAGCAGTTGATTGATTACGTGAGGGAATCTGAGTTCAAGAAGATCCCGTTTGAAAGGTAGCGAGCGGCTGGGGACATGTTGGGCATTCTGGGTTTAAGTAAAGGATGACAAGATGTATAACACTGACCTACATCATCCCGTCCGGCAGGAAACACAGCCGGGTCCTATACAACAGTCGAGTTCAACACAACAGTCGCCTGTCGCCGCTGCCTTCTCCTCGCCACCATGAAGTGCCATCAGAAGTGAGTGTTTTTAGGTTTTACACTGGCTCTCAGCAGACTATTTGTTACATTATATAGATGCCTGTTTTTTTCATGTTTAGTTATTCTTGATACTTACCTTTTAGCTAATGTTATGAAGTAGATATACAGGACTGTCTCAGAAAATTACAATATTGTGATAAAGTTCTTTATTTTCTGTAATGCAATTAAAAAACATGAAATGTCACACATTCTGGATTCATTACAAATCAACTGAAATATCGCAAGCCTTTTATTGTTTTAATATCGCTGATTATGGCGTACAGCTGAAGAAAACTCAAAAATCCTATCTCAAAATATTAGAATATTTCCTCAGACCAAGTAAAAAAAAAATTATAACAGCAAAACAAAATCAAACATTTGAAAATTAATGCACTCAGTACTTGGTTGGGAATCCTTTTGCACAGATTACTGCATCAATGCGGCGTGGCATGGAGGCAATCAGCCTGTGGCATTGCTGAGGTGTTATGGATGCCCAGGATGCTTCAATAGCGGCCTTTAGCTCATTTGCATTGTTGGGTCTGGTGTCTTTCAGCTTCTTCTTCACAATACCCCACAAATTCTCTATGGGGTTCAGGTCAGGGGAATTGGCAGGCCAATCAAGGACAGTAATGCCATGGTCAGTACACCAGTTACTGTGAGAATCTTATGTCGTCTCTTAACCACTACCATACTTGTGATTTAGTTTACTGAACCAAGCTGAGTGTTTTTCAAGGCTCAGGAAACCCTGCAGTGTTTCGAGTTAATTAGACGATTCAAGTGATTAGTTGAATAGCCTACTAGTATACTTTTTCACGATATTCTAATATTTTGAGATAGGATATTTGAGTTTTCTTCAGCTGTACGCCGTAATCAGCGATATTAAAACAATAAAAGGCTTGCGATATTTCAGTTGATTTGTAATGAACACAGAATGTATGACATTTCATGTTTTTTAATTGCATTACAGAAAATAAAGAACTTTATCACAATATTCACATTTTCTGAGACAGTCCTGTAAACCTCACAGCCCCCAGTGAGCCATGTTTGGGTTGAATAAAATCACTCTAACTCCGCCTGACAGCCTGTGGTTTCGTGAAAATGAACAGAAATAGAAGCTGCTAAAGACTGTGTGCAACGCTGTTCACACCTCTTCAACTTTTTTCACATTTTGTCAAGTTACGGTGAAAAACTTTAGTGAATTTTATGGAATATATCAACACAAAATTGTGTATTATTGTAAAATAGAAGGAAAATAATACATAATTTTCTATATATTTTACAAAAGATAATATGAAGGATAATATTTCTGATTCTGAAAAGTGGGACTTACCCCCATTACTCCAATACCCCTAATTGAAATCCAGTTGAACCCATTGCCTCAGAAAATTACCTAATTAGTAAATAAAATCCACTCCGATGTAATCTATTACCATTATGAATTAGGATTGTTACAATACACAAAATTTCAAGGTTGATACTAAGAAAAATCCTTGATATTTGAGATAATGGTTGATAATTGGTTTAAATTAAGGACCATGGGTTATTTATCCTAATTAATAACATACGAACGTATTTGTATTATCCTCATTAGTGTAAAACCACTACATTTGAGGAAAATTAACAACCATTTAGATTAAAAAAGAAGATATTAGCTTATGTAGGAAAACAGGACCGGACCGGATAAACTGATTTTATTTTTGTCCTTTTCTTAACTTGCTAAATTAACGCAGTTTATTGACATTGCAATGTGGAATATGTTAAATATGTTTTCCCAAACTGAGTGATTAACCTTTTATCAACCCCCTAACTACATTGTTACTGAATAGAGAAGTGTTGGCACCATCGGTTCGTTGTTAATGATTTAACGGATGGCGGTAACCTCTGCTGTCCGCCATCTTTGATACTTCACTGTTATGGAAATTGAAGTGTCACTGACATTTTTAAATGCCTCATAAACATCAGAGTGTACAAGTCGGCTTTGTAGCCACCTGCGTGGCGCTTAGCTCACAGAAGCGCTTATGAACATATTTTCCAGTTCATCTCCCTCATGAGCAAAATCCCTGCACACAACAACTTAGCTTTTATCTTTGTGACAAAAGAGAGGGGTTCGATTCTCTTGACGTACTCGCAATGTGAAGATAGTTTTTACATTTTCTACAGCAGCTCATTATTCACACGAGCGTCTGTGAATCTGCAGCACTGCAGTGGGAAGTTGTGCATGTTTAGGGAAATGAGAACAGCTCGGCATACATCAACACACAAATTAGTATCTTAAGTACTGTTTTCTGATGTATAAAACATATAGGATTATTGGTTAATGTCAAATAGGCCGGCCATTACCCTGAAGGCACCATTCCCAATGTGAATCCTGGCGGTGGCAGCATCATGGTGTGGGGATGCTTTTCTTGCACAGTAACAGGGAAACTGATCAGAGTTGTTGCAGAGATGGACGAAGCTAAATAGAGAGAAGTCCTAGAGGAGAAGACTGCTAGAGGCTGGGAGGACTTGAGACTGAGGTAGAGGTTCAGCTTCCAGAAGCTTGGAGCTACAATAGACTCATTTAAATCAGAGCATATTCACGAATTAGAATGGCCCAGTCAAAGACCCGGCCTAAATCCAATTGACAAACTGTGGCAAGGCCTTTAAAAGTAGTGCGCTTATGCTCTACTTTGTGCTGATATAACACATAAAACCCTAAAAAAAATTCACTGAGGTTTGTGGCATGTGCTCTCAGTGAACCATTTTGACCCTGATACTACATATATGTTCAAAAGCCTGTTTTCCATCCGTAATTATGCTTGCTTCTTTATGTTCTCTGCTCAGTGTCTTAACATATCTGCCTCTAAATTACCAACAGTCAGTATTTCTATTTACGTATTGTTTCATCCCTGTGGATTTGATATCTTAAATGTACGGCCTAGGCATTTACTCCTTAAACTTAGACAAACTTTATTGTTGTTTTGTATGCACAGAGTGCATACAAAACAAAATTGCAAACAAAACTCCTGCCTGTGGAACTAACACGGTATTTTCAGGCGAGGTGCAATTCATGTAAAACCACAGCTTTTAGTTATTTATAATGAACAAAATGTAGTCTTTGAACTTCCTTAACTGTTGTTGGTTTTTTTCCCTAACGCTACCAGAGTGGTGTTCCTGAGGACAGACTCAGCTCTTCTCCTCGCCATCACTGGAAGGAGTCAGCGCTTGTCAGCGCTGAGGACCCAGCAGCTTCACGGACTTCAAAGATAAGCCCAGCCCACCAGAGCAACGGCCACGAAGACAGACATGGGTCCGTTTCCAAGACCGAGGAATCAAGAGGGTCAACTCGACGGACGTCCCCAGAACATCCGAGCCAAGGTCCAGCTTCTGGGGCTGCCGAAGGCAGAAGCTCAGCCATGGGTTGCGTAGATAGTGAGCTGAGCATGGGAAGGGACCGAGAGAGTAGAGCAAATCACAGTTACGGGGAGGAGGGCGTTATGGGCCGGGGGTCTGGTTCCCAGCAGGAACATTTTCTGGGTAAGACGCAGTACAGGGAGTCTCCTTCCTCTTCCAGAACTTCACTCCTCATGAACGTTGAGACATACCGGTCTCTGACACGCTCAGGTCCAAAGTTTGACTTTGGTCCCGCTTACAGCACTGTGGGGGAAATCAGAGGCCACAACAGAGAGAAGCAGAGTAGCAGCCCCCTCCCGGGTCAACGTGCAGTTGGCCCGGGTAGCACTGTCACCACACCCGCCCATAAACCCACCCATCGAGCACCTTCTCTCAGTCACGCTGAGCAGAACGGCCACACGTCCCCCCTCTTTAACGAGGCAAGATGCTCCCCCCACCCGAGCCGGTCTCCTCGCTTACACAATCTCCAAAAGGTGCATCACATCTCGCGTACAGACCCACAGGAGGGCGCGTCCCCACCAGGGCCAGAGTCGCGTCCCGTCATGACTCGGGCCGAACGCATGGCTGCTCTGGAGCGTCGCATGACGGCCAACGGCCTCTCGGCACCGGGCAGGTCCCGGGCCGGAAAGAAACGGTCAGGACCGGTGGGAGTCAAACACCTAGGGGCCGTGCAGATGTGCGAGGGCTCCACCACCAGTGGTACGGAGTCAAGCGAGTCTGAGGGGGAGGACGGAGACAAGCGCGGCAGCCCCGTGATGCACGGCAGTACAGTGGAGGCCAGCTCCTCCATCCCTAGGAACAAGTTCTCCTTTGGGAGCCTCCAGCTGGACGAGGAGGCAGAGGATGAGGATGGATGCCATAATTTTAGCGATGAGGAAGGCGGACAGATTTTCAGCTGTTAAGCAGACGTTAACAAACTTGAGACGAGAGGCGGGAAGCTTGGCTGCGGGAATCCTTGTTGTGTTGGACGGGTTCCTTTTACATTTCTAAGATTCACTTTCTTCTGAGTTATTCTAACATGTCCAAACAGACATTCACTGCTGCCTTTTCATGTCGACACACTGAATGGTTACCCATCGAACACTGCAGAAACTCCAACAAAAGATAGTGGTTCTGATTATATCAGTATGAAAGGCAAAAATGACTAAAATGTGGGATGTTAAGAAAGTTGCAGAAGTTGCAGACTTTAGTGCCTTTTAACCTCTTAATGGTGAAATAGCAGTTTATCATTATCCATAATCACATGTGAGGTCTCTATAAACTAGCGGGGATTTTTCCCTGTTGCTTTTTTACAGTTATCTTCCTAACACAAGTGCCTTGCAAAAGTATTTTTAACCCTTTGTACTTTTTCCCATGTTGGACCCAAAACCTTTAGTATATGTTAAAGGGATTTTATGCAGTAGACCAACACGTAGCAGTGCATAACTGTGAGGATGAATGGAAATGAGAGTTCTAAACATTATTTTACAAGCACAATCTGAAAAAAGTGTGCCATGCATTAGTATTATTTCCTGATACGCATAAATGAATTGTAATCCAACCCGGTACCTGCCCAAGTCAATAATTAGAATAATTTGTAAATCAATTTCATAGACAGAAAAAAATCTAAAAAATATGGCAGCCATCTGTTTTCATACACCCTTTATTCAGATGCATCAAAATAAAATGTGATGCTTATCCCTTCAAAAGACACCTAAGTAGTAATTTTTTTTTTGTTTTTTTTTTTTTACAAGCAGCGGCGTTTCCACTTCCACTTTACACATATGTGTGACTTTATGTTGGTCCTTCACTTGAAATTCCAATAAAATATACTAAAGTTTGTGGTTTTACCATAACAAAATGTCAAAAACTTCATTGGTTTAAATACTTTTGCAAGACACGTATTGTTCTGTTTTCAGGACTTAAAATTTCCTTTAAGATCTTATGTCACCAATTCAAACTTGAATGCCATCTACCAGCCTTTTTTTGTAGATCTCTGATAGGTATCTGACTGACGATGGTGCAAAATCTATAGACATTCTACAAAAAAAAAAAAAAAAAAGAAACGAATATCTCCTTCTTCGATGCAGAAACGTTTTGATGACAAAAGATCTTAAAGGAAAATTTACGTTTTTAAGTTTAATCTTGATTCAGTATTTGTTTACAGAGTCAGTTATTTGGTAATCTGGAGCAAACTTTAAAATGTTTGATTCCTGTTTTTCTCATTGACATGTCAGCAATATGCTAGAAATACCTCAGAGTAACAAGTAGAGTAGATTTTAATATTTTTGTGTTAATTAGTTAAAGCAGCGTCTTGGTCAGGTCTGGGTGAATGTAAATGTGTCCTGCAGCGACGATTTCTCATTTCTCTTGCATGTTTTTCTAGTAGTCACTAAGCAGAGATTGTTTGTAAAATGGCACTGCACTTTTTTTTCTTTTGCACTTCTTTTGTCTTATGTTTTAATTTGCAATAATCTTTTTGCTACACCTGTGCTCCCCCCCCCCCCCCCCCCTGTGACCAACATCCACTGTTTGCATGAAGCTGTCTTTTTCTTATCTGTCCATTTCTGTGCTGGGTAAAGGGGGGGGGGAAGCCAGATTATCGTTCTGTGGGTCCTTGTTTCTGCAGTGATCCGACTAACCATATTATTATTTCAAAGCAGGAAAACAAAAGGTGTGTTTATGTGTGCGTGAAAGACACTTGGCTGCTTCTGCAATGCGCTTTTTAGCTTTGACAAAGACACAGATGGTGATTTTATGTGCACACTGACTTGCATAAGCACATTTTTCATTAAGCTCAATGTATTTTACTGGGATTTTATGTGATAGAAGCATGCAAAAATAGTGCAGTGTAGTCAAAAAAGGATAGATAACTTTTAGATTATTGTAGAAATGTAAATCATAAAACTGTGGCGTGAATTTGCATTTGGTCCCCTTTACTCTGATACCCTGAAACAAATACCCCAGATGTTTTTAATCTGTATACAGTTTGAAAGATTGTTTGATTTCCATTTAAAATATTCTTTGAATCTTTGAATTTAGGCACTACTTTGTGTTAGTCTGTTATATGAAATCCCATGAAATGCGATGAAGTTTGTGGCTGTAACTTGACACAATGTGGTAAACATCATTGGGGTGTTAAAACTTTAGCAAAGCACTGTTGGTCCATTTCGACTACCTTCTTCCATTTATGCCTGGTTATGATAAATGAACAAGGGTGAACAACCGGATCACTGCAGAACCAGGGATATTATGGTGAACGCTAGCCCGTGTAATATTAATCTTTGCATGCTCTCAGCGCCAGCTTTATGTGAAAGACTGTGTGTGTTTTTTTTTCCGTTTTCAACCACTAGTGTCCTTCAGGGTGTGCTTAAAGTCCAGGACGGTGGCCTGATGCACGTCCTCCTGTTCTGCCCTAACTGCATGTCCTCGGCTGTATGTACTGTAATATACATGTGTTGCTCTATCTCTCACTTCACTGTAATTTATCTGTCCAATATCTGTGTGTGTGTGTGTGTGTGTGTGTGTGTGTGGAGCGCGTGATTGGAGAATGTGGCTGTAAATCTAGGCTATTAAAAGGAATCTAATAAACAATATATAAAGCATTTTTACAGCTCTCTGTCACACGGTGAAATTAGTCTTTAAACTGATTTGCATACGCTTGTCACTGCAATGCTTTCAGCTATAGATGTGAAAGTAGCTAAAGCGATAGAAATCAGATCACTATTAGTTTCCATATTTGTTTTTTTTTCAGAGCATTTTCGTATTCTTTATGGTGCTTGAGCAGGAGGTGTTTGTTTTCTAAAGTCTGCTGTTGGTAGTAGACATTAGATCCTTTCCATCCTCTAGTTTTTCCTTCCCAAATTTTTTTTTTTATTCCCACTAAGTGGCAAATGTGCGGATGTTGTTCGTGGGAGTCATTTTTAGTGAGCTGGTAGTGCCTAAGCTCGCTTCAGTGCCGTTCTTTGGGGCCTACACACAGAAGAAGACACAGAGAGAATAGAGATGGGCGTGTGCTGCCACAACATAGTAAGTAAGCCGAGCAAACGTCGGTGCAGATGGCATTAAGAAGTGGTTCTTCTTGATCAGCCTGCAATATGTGTCTCAGCTTGTGCCTTGATTGACGGGGTGTAAAAAGGCTGCTGGGGCTGTCTTGAATTTTAAGTGAGTCATGGCTGATTTCTTTTTTTTTTGCCTTCACGAAACAAAACCCCTTTTACCAGTTATACATCAGTGCATTTTATGATGTAGCATCTGTGGATTGGTTAATAGCTTCAGCTTCAGTTTCATTAGCACACAAACGTCTTTTCACTATCATCTGATTTGGATTAAATGCTTATCCTCAGGTGGTTAAAAGACACTAAGATCTTGGATTCACGTATCTTGAATGTCATAAATTTCACCCATCTGGGCTGAAATTATGTAAATGGAGAAGCTTTTCCCCGGCTCAATTAAATGCTTTCTATGAGATGAATGCAAACTGACACCTTTCTCCCTCCTTGTGGATGTTGTTTGGCTCCCCCATAGGTGTGGTTCCCCACAGTCCTCAACTGTCCGTACCCCTCCATGGGATGGTGAATGGTCAGAAGTCCCTGGAGCCATGTAGCCACAGTCTGGACGGCCGTCAACCTTCACCTCTGACCAGCCCGCTGCTCAACGACGCCTGCAGCATTCGCACCGATGATGAAGATGAGGTCCGGAGGAAGGTCTGTAAACGAAGGCCATATCAATCAGCGTTTTGGGGATTTTATTCAATTCATTCACACAAAGTAGCATGTAATTGTGAGTTGGACAGAATGTGCTACCTGGTTTGGAAAGTTATTTTTGAATAAAAGTCTGAAAAGTGTTTCTTTGTTTGCTCTCTGATTTAACTCCTTCCTGCAGCTAGGACTGGAGCTTAAGACCATTGAAAAATAACTGTTTTGCACATCTTCTTGCATGTGTTGGCACTCAGTAACTCCAGGGTACATAATTTGGCAACGTGATTCAGCCTTAATTTCTGAAATACAGAGATAAAAAAATCAATATGCATCAGAATATGGTCCATCTGTTGGGTTTCTGCAATGTTTTCACCAAGTAAAAACACATCTTGAGAATCAATCTCAACCCAAAATGGTGATCTACACCATGTGATCTAATTTCAGTAATTATCGCCAGTTATTGCAACCATAAGCTGCAGAACATACAGGCCAAATTGCCTCCTCTGCGTTTACTCACCCTTGGCTCCTATGCCAGCCTTGAGTAAGAGAGACCCATCCAAGATGGCGGTGACGCAGGATGCACTCCAGCACGTAATGAGGCATCTACGTATATATAATGTCTATGCTCTCAACTAGCTTCCCTTTCTCGGGTCAAGAAAAGCATCCCAACAGCGTGATGTTCTGCCATTGGAATGGTGTTTTCAGGGTGTTTAGCAGTTTGACCTCCAACAGCTTTCTTTTTGCCACTTTTCCATAAAGACCATAATTTGGGAGTTCTCAACCTATAGTTATCCTGTTGACAGTCTCCCACCTGAGCTGTGGATCTCTGCAGCTCCTCCAGAGTCACTGTGAGCCTCTTGACTCCTCCTATAGTCAATGTTTTTAATGCCCCATTAGTTGATTTTTGTGGACTCGCATGTCTTGCTAGGTTTGCAGTGACGCTATTCCCTTTCCATTTTGATTGAACAGTTCTCTATGAAATGTTCAAAGCTAAGGATTTTCTTTTGAGTAAAAAGAAAATTGTAAAATGTCATTTCTATAGCACCTATCACAGACATACACATCATATAGTGCTTTTTTAACTTTTCAGGATGCCCACCTGAGGGTATAAATAGAATAAAAAGAGGATTGGGCCCAAAAACTGAACCTTGAGGTACCCGACAACACAGTGGTGCACTGTCCGAATAAGCCTGGTTCATAAAAACAGTAAAATATCTATCTGATAAGCAAGAAATTAACCAGTTTTACACAATGCCAGAAATGCCAAACAAGTATCTTAGTCCGCTAAGAACACAGTGTGATCCACAGTGTCAAAAGTGGATGTTAAGTTCAATAAAACCAACACAGAGTTGTGTACAGAGTCCGCTGCCATCAGCATGTCACTTGATTTATTTTCAGTATTGCTGTCTCTTTTGAGTAAAATTTTCAAAAACCAGACTGAAAAGTATCAATGGTGCATTTTTCCTCCAAAAAGCAATCCAGTTGTTCAACTACAGCCTTCTCAATTTTTTTTTAATAAAAAAGGTAACTTCAGATGGTTCTGTAGCTTTCAGGAATAGAAGAATCCAGAGTTGGGTAAAAAGAGGACCACGTGTCAGAGATGAGTGGAGGAGAGTCCAGACAAAGGATTGATATGGGAGAGATACAGGCTCTGATGCAGGCAGCTTTGTCTATGAAATCATTTAAAAAGAGATTGCAGTCTGTATTTGTAGAGACACTTGTAGAAGGGAGGGATGGTGAAACAATGTTCTTGATTGTGTTGAATAGGATTTATTTATTCCACTGCACTAGATTTAGTTTGGAGTTGTCATAGTAAAAGGGGCTCAATTTAAAAGCACATCAAACTTTTTAGATTATTTTTTTAAACAAATGTGAGACCCATGCATCATTCGTCTCACCTAAAAATCATGCTCTGCTTTGTGATGGTCTATTGCTTGAATACACCCCAGTTCTAAAGTCCTTACACTGGCTCCCTGTATCTCAGAGAATAGACTTTAAAATACTTCTGTTAGTCTATAAATCCTTAAATGGCTTAGCTCCTAAATACATCACAGACTTGTTATCAGCGTATAAACCATCCAGACCACTCAGGTCTTCTGACTCCAGCCTGCTCTGCATACCTAGAACCAGAACCAAACATGGAGAAGCAGCTTTTAGTTCCTATGCTCCAATTATCTGGAACAAACTTCCAGAAAACTGTAAAAGTGCGGAAAGCCTGAGTTCTTTTAAATCAAGATTAAAAACACATTTGTTTAAAATTGCCTTCAACTGTCCTAGTTAACTGAATCACCACTTTTTTGTTCTATTTTCTATCTATATTTTATTCCTACTTGCTCTTATTCTGTTTTTTTTTGCTATGTTTTAATCATGTAAAGCACTTTGCATTGTCTTTGTACTGAATTGTGCTATATAAATAAATTTGCCTTGCCTTGCCTTGCCTTGAAGTCCCGATAAAACACATGAAAGTTTGTGTTTAAACTATAAGGTGTATCACTAATTTTGCAAGGCACTGTACATTATAAAATAATTACTTATACGTCCTAATAAATGTAGCAACAGAAACATGTTCTGTGACCTTCTCAGCATCCTCTCTCGTTTATGTTGCCTATGCAGAGGTTCCCCACTGATCGAGCCTATTTCATCGCCAAAGAGCTGCTGACGACAGAGAGGACATATCTGAAGGACCTGGAGGTGGTTACTCTGGTAAGTCTAGCCTTACATCAACAAGCCTTTCTGCTGTCTGGTCTCCCCCCCCCCCCCACATACGCGTCCTCTTGGGGAGAAGCACACTCATTATTCAGGTTTAGCTGCTCCGTTGCAGCACGACCGCCAAATCACAGAGATGGGCAGTGACACGCAAACACTTTGGCAGAAGCAATTTCATTTTTTCTATTCATTCCTCACACCCGAGCTCTGAAATGCATTTATCCATCTCGCACGAGGTGGTGAATACTAAATTGTGTTTGTGTTTAAAGAGGATGTTGGACTTAGCAGCGTGTTCCCTCTGCGTGCGGCTCACCTATTCATTTGACTCCCTCAGATTTTATTGGCTGGATGCAAAGCGTGTGCACCCCGCGCCGTTTGATAACATCTCAAAGTAAACCTGGCAGATAAACAGGATATTAAATGTGTTGTGCTGCTTTCTTCGTCTATAATTAAGTTTGGTGTTTTGCTGCCTGACTTTTTATTTTTTTTTTCCTCATATGACGAAAATGGTAGCTTTGTGAAGTTTTCGGAAGAAGTTTTACATAATAAATAGTGAGCTTGGATTGTTCTGATTTATTGTTGTGTGTGTTCATGTGTGTCATGCTGGTTGGCGCTGCTGTGGTGCTGAGGGTGAAGTCATTTGAATAACAGCTGGAGCTTTGTCTTCAACCCTTAAAAAGAAACACACACTTTTCCGACAGCCCATTTCCCTTTCCCATCAGAGCGGCTGAAGAAAGCCGCGCTCTCTCGGTCTGTTTTGCTGCACAAAACCTGCTTCGTTTGCCACCACCCTGTCTTAATGAAGCAACTGAGTAAGAATGACTATTGATTCTTCTTTTCCACCTCGGCCAAGTAAAGGATTTAGAAGTTGTCACAAAGGTAAAGTTCATCCACAGAAAAACAGATAAAGGGATTCTGGAAGCAAGTTCCTGTAATTAGCATCAGGACAGTCTGCATCAATAAAGGAAAAAATCAATCAATCCTACTTTATTTATAGAGTACTTTTAATACAGTCAAGTTTTACACAAAGGGCTATACAGAGGTGAAAATGAGAAGGCTAGATATAAAGCAAGTAAAGGACAAATATTAAGAATAATAAATTAAGTATTTACACCGATAATACTCTTAAGCCATTAGAGTTCAACACTTTTTCTTGTCCACAACCTTTCGGCATGTTAAAAAGGGTCCGAAAGGTTTACTGAAGCTGTGGTGAGGCCCCAATTCTTGAGAAGGAAAATCATTCATACCACAACTGTGCTCAAATTACCCTTTCATTCACCGTTTACTGCACCATATGGTGAGTCACCATTTTACACTGTTCCAAAGTCCAATTATAAAATAATTAAATAAATAAATCTTTTATCCACTGTGGAGCCCTAACCTTCGCTAGGTTTAGCGATTGTCCGTTTCCCTCTGTGTTTAGAAGGGCCAATTACAAAAAAAAACTATTTCACCTTTCCTAATTGTGCTGAAAAACAGGGGGAGAGTTAGCTGCCCTGCTTGAGCTAAAAGAGCTAAGATGTTAGCATGTTGACGGTAATGTTAACATGCAAACACATGAAAGTTAGCATCAGCATGCTACTATGTAGCTAGCGGTTGATATGTTTTTCAATGGCCTAATCTGAGATCTGACTTCAATCTGATGGAGGACGTGTGGAGGGTTATTATATTTACATATAAAAATTACAATTATAATTTTTGTTCTTATTGAAAATGAGTATGTCGCTCCTACACATTATGGAAAAGTCGGTAATTTGATCTGTTATTTTTCAAAGTCTGATAAGTACAGAAAAATAATAATTGAATGAAAAATTGTTTGAGTTTCCATTTATTATATAATCTAAAAGAAAAAAAAGTCCCTTCAGAAAAGAGTAAAGGGGCTTGCATATTGATCATTAAGTAGGTTACTTCCTTTTTCTGTGATTTTTCTTCCTCATACCTGAAATCTAAGTTAATTTAGTGATACCAAAGAAGGTGTTAAATAGATCTTTACTTTTCTGCAGAATCAAAACGTAGCTTTTGTATGTAACGGATAATAAAACCTGATTGGAAAATGTTAAATACTCCAAATAATTTCCCAAATATGTGGAATATTGAAAAGTATGGAAATTCGAAACCAAAATTATTAAGGAACTTATAGATATTGTATGGAATAATAATAACAATCATCATCATCATCATCATCATCATCATAATCATCATCATCATCATCATCATACATTTCATTAAAATTAGTTTTTTGCATTTAACCCATCCCCTTGGGGAGCAGTGGGCTGCCACTGTGCAGCGCCCGGGGAGCAATCTGAGGTTAAGGGTCTTGCTCAGGGACCCATAGCGGCATTCTGTGGGAGTTGAACCCAGAACCTCTGGGACACAAGCACAATTCTCTAGTGTTTAAGAGGGAAACTGCAGTGAAGTTTGTCTGAAAGGGCTTAGCAAAATGTAGTAAAGGCCGAGATTGACTTGTCGTCATGGTATATTTATTTAGCCTGAAATACAATCCAGTTTAATGTTTTTTTTTCTTTACTTCCTGCAGCATCCAGTGTTTGAAAAAAGTTAACTTTTTCAACTTACAATAATAACATCCTTGAATGTTCTTTTAAAAAACATTATTAGTAGTATGAAGAAAATAAATTGTAATTGTAGTGTCCCGGGTGTTTTAAGGTTGTTCTTCTCAGGAGGGTTTCTATATTGTGTGCCACACATCTGTGGTGGAACAACTGTGGGTTAGTTGTTAACGATACTGTTCAGTTAGTAACTGTGTTGTAAAGTGTATTTCCATGTGTTAAACTGCATTACTGTATGTATTTTCCAGTCTTTCCCGAGTGCAGTGGGACTAGATGAGGCAACCCCCGACTCCCTGAAGAACACCATTGTCTCCACCTTTGAGCCGCTCCACAAGTTCCACACTGGTTTTCTCAGGGAGGTGGAGCAAAGGCTGGCGCTGTGGTGAGGCCCATTTCACTTTCAAACCACATCCAAGATATTACTTGAGGGATTCAGAATAAGCTTTGCGTTGACCCCAATTTCTCATCAGTTTTTTATGTTTTTAAAAGGCAGCAACCTGAGGATCCACCACCTCGGTTGCTCCGACAAAACTGGCCTTTTCTTTCCTGTGGATTTGTGCTGTCTGACGTGCTGTAATGATGCTCTGCTTTATTGAGCACACACGCAGCCGCACATGGAGATTGTGATGCACGAACCCAGTCAAGCTGTTAGAATTCACAGGCGTTCACTGCAGATGGTTTGTGGGGATTGTCAGTCGTTAGAAGTTCACATGAAAGCTTAAAGTGATACTGCGCTTTACTCTAATGATAAGAACTGCAGTCTGATGTGAATGCAAATCACCTTGGCCTACATGTGTTTCTTGCTTTTGGCTTTCCATATTCAAATATGGAAGTGGAGCTGTGAGCTTCTGGTGGTTAACGAAATTAGAAATCTGTCTGTTGTAGATAAGGCAAAATGTTTTTAAACACATTCTGTAATTAGTTGTTTAAATAATAAATATTCTTATTAAGTCCAATAATAGATCACAAATAGCCTACAAACCCATATGTTCATCTCCTGCTCAAGGGAGACACCTGCTGGTAGACAGCAACGTCTTTGCATAGCTTTACTGGGAACTATTCTGAATAAATTAATTTTGTTGCTGCGTAGTTGATTAATGTACTGATACCTGGCCACTTTAAATATAGTAAAAAAATGTGTTTATCCGTATTTGATGTGAAGTTAATTAGAATGATGTAAAACGACTGAATTAAATGACACGTTTCACATTTAGAACCACAAATTGTTGTGCATTTTGGGGGAGACTTTTATGCTCTAGACGAGGGGTCTGCAACTTTTACACCTCACAGTCATTTCTGCCCTCGGCTCAACTAAATAAAACTAGTTTAGAGCTGCAAATGTTACAGGACCTTTTGAAAAAAGACTACTTATAGAATTTCTACGATAGATTTGTTATCATGTTTGAAGAACCCCCATTTTATTTCTATATTTAGGTATTAACATAAAGAAAAATATATAACTTTTGCAAAATGAAGATGGAGACTTTTTCCTTCAATATGATGTTGATATTTGGGACAAAATGAAAAAAATAAATAAAACTGCATAGTTTCCATCCTAATGACAAAAATGGATCTAAAAAATATTAGTGGTATTTTTAGCATCATTATGTTGTGGAAATTGAATGCTATTGTTCCCTGAAAAAACTGGGGGGAAAAAAACTGTCTTTTTTTTTTTTATCAGTTTTAGCCAAAGTAATCAAGAGCCATGGTGGAAGGTCCAAAAACCCACCTGTGGCTCCGGTGCCGCAGGTTGGAGACCCCTGGTCTAGATTAACACAAAATAGTGGAATCGCATATGGTTCTAATTTTTTTCTTTTTTACAAATAAGAATCTGATAAACGTGGCTTTAAAAAAAATATTCAGTCCTCTTTACTGTTAGACCCCTAAAATTAATCCGGAGCATTATTAAAATTATTAAAATTATTATCCATTATTAAAAAATAGAGTACGGCACAATTGAAAATCTTCCAGCTAAAGGGGTCCATGGTAACTTTGGAGTATCTACAAAAACCTACAGCTCAGTGAATCTGTAAACACGACATCCATTAGTCGCACCCTCTGGATGGATGGCTACATGAAAAGCAATCGTTCAAAGAAAGCCGTAAGAAGTCCTTTTTTGTCACGTAGGAAATCATGTAGGTAATACATGGGGAACACGATGCTCTGGCAAGATGAGACTAAAATTGATTTTTTTTGGCTTACGTGTAAAACGCTGAATGCACTAATTATCTAATCCGGCACATTACCTGAAACGTGGCGTTTCTTGCAGTGAAACATGTCGGTGGCCGCCTCATGCACTGCTGTTGTTCAGCAGGGAACTGGAAGATGGTCTGAGTTGATAGGAATGTAGATGAAAGTAAATGCAGGGCAATCCTTAAAGAAAACCTGTTGGAGGCAAAACATTGTGGACCTTCACCTACCAGCATCACAGCGACCCTAAGCATACGATCAGATCTTCAATGAAGGAGCTCAGAGTAAAGATTACCCGTGTTTGATTAGCCCAGTTAAAGGTCAGACCTAAGTTTATTTGTAAATATGGGGCAAGATTTGAAAACTGCTCTTCAGTGACAATCCATTTAGTCAGAGTTCCGGCTATTTTGCGAAAAAAGCACACATTTCAATTGCTGAATGTGTATCCATGCAAGTAAGACGTCACACTTTTCAGATTTCTATTCTTTAAATTTGAAAACCACGACTCATGTTTCCTCCACTTTGAAATTTGTGGTTGCAGCATGATAAAGTGAAAGGGTTCAAGGGGCTATTAGCATTCATTTGCAAGGCGCTACGTATCAGGAAGTTTGTTACAACAGACGATCAAAAACAATAAAATGATTTGTTTTGCCTTAAAATCTAGCAGGAGGTTCTTGCGTATTTGCAGAAATTAAATCCCATTTTTCGTCCTTGTTTAGGGAAGGACGTTCCAATGCGCACATCAAAGGAGACTACCAACGCATCGGCGACGTCATGCTGAAAAACCTCCAGGCCTTGAAGGTGATTCCTGACCTCAGATTAACCGTACGGCTTTTATGAAACCAGTAGTGAGCCATCCTGACGTTTGACACCTGTGCTTGCAGCCTCTGACGACAAACTTGCATAAGCAGTCCGAGATCCTCCTCGAGCTGGAAAAGGCCTGCCAGGCGTCCCGTAAGGTGGAGGATTTGTGCCGAGACTTCGAGCTGCAGAAAGTGTGCTACGTCCCCCTGAATGTCTTCGTCCTGCGTCCCATCCACCGTCTCATTCACTACAAGCAGATCCTGGAGCGCCTGTGCAAGCATTACCCAGCCACTCACGTGGACTTCAGGGACTGCAGAGGTGCGGGACTCAGACCAGAGCTCTCAGAAGCTCGCGCAGCTTTCTGAAACCTTTCCTGGATTACGGTTATCTGGCAGTGCTTTTCTGATACGTGTGGTTGCTCTCCAGCTGCTCTGGCAGATGTTTCCGAGGTGGTGGAGCAGCTCCAGGGGAGTCTGATCAAGATGGAGAACCTCCAGAAGCTCCTAGAGCTGAAGAAGGACCTGCTGGGCGTTGACAATCTTGTGGTTCCTGGCCGAGTGAGTCCGAAGTAAACGGGGAAAATGTTCTGCACGGCTTTTTAGGAGATGCGCAGCCCTCTTATTTCATTTCTTTGTTCTTTTCAGGAGTTCATCAGGTTAGGCTGCCTCAGCAAGCTGTCTGGGAAAGGCCTTCAGCAGCGAATGTTTTTTCTGGTAATGGTCCTCTTTCCTCGGCTCCAAACACTAATCTAATGATTTAGCTGAGTGATCTTAGCGGGACAAAACAACCCTCATCTGTTCCTGCTTTGTGTCATGCAGATGGTGCTGGCAGGTTCAGTGCTACAAAGATGCAACTTTTACTTTGAACTTTTACAGTTCAACGCCTCGAATGCTCAATTCGGTTTGTTTATGTAACAATATAAGGGTTTTTATTTTTCTCCGTCTCTCTCTCTCTCTGTGTTTCCTTGGTGACAGTTTAACGACGTCATTTTGTACACGAGTCGAGGGATGACGCCGACCAATCAGTTCAAAGTGCACGGGCAGCTGCCTCTGCGTGGCATGACAGTAAGTGGCGAGTGGCTGTCACCAGTTTGTCATTACTGCTGAAGGAGCTGCTTTAAAGCTGCAAGCTGTTTATTCTGAAAATGCACGAGCGTGTCGGGACAACCAGAACGTACATCTCCTTCTCATCCTCTCTCCTTCCTCCTCTCCCACTCGCTCTATTTTTGGTCCTTCGCTGTCCCAGATTTTTGGGTCTCTTTAATGTCTTTTCTTTTTTTTTCTGCATCTCTGTGTTCTTCCTCCAGATCAGAGAGAGCGAGGATGAGTGGGGTGTGCCTCACGCCTTCACCCTGGTTGGACAGGGCCAGTCGGTGGTGGTAGCAGCAAGGTAAATAACCTTAGTTACCTTGGACCTTAGATTAACTAAGCAGGTCCTGCAAGGTCATAGGGAAACATGGGGAAGTGTTTTAGGACAGTGCAACAATCACACTGAGATGGATTAAGTAAACTAGGACTTCCTCTGCAGTAGTTGGGAGTGCTGCTCTGGTGTGTCGTGGGGAAGAAAGAGCTTTCGATTCTCTTGTCCAGCTCTCACCTATGGTCAGAAGATATGGATCATGGGCAAAAGGCCGAGACCTTGCATACAAGATGAGCTTCTTCCATAGGGTTGCTTAGCTCAATCATCCAGGGAGAGTTTGGAGTACAGCCACTGCTGCTTTGCACTGAACAGAGGCAGCTCAGGCATCTTATCAGGTTGCCTCCTTTTGTTTTTTTAAATATATGTTTCACTGGGAATAGAGCCCCGTGCATTCCTAGGACTTGCTTGAGAGACTATTTGTCCTTTCTGGGTTGGGAATGCTTTAAGATCCCCAAGGAATGAGCCGTAACATGTTAACACGGTGGGGTGGGGGGTATCTGGAAGTTTGTGAATCACTCGGTTCTATTGATTTTTTTTATTTTTATTTTGTTTCTCCAGCTGCTCTAAAGCCTGATTCATATTTCTGTGATAAATCTGTGCTGTGAGTGCACATATTTCAAGCGAATCAAAGGTATCTGCTTCTGTGTTGATATGGTCTTTTGATTAGAAGCTGTGGCGTCTCTGCATTTGGGGCACGGGGGCCACAATAATCAATGGGACAGGATTGTTCTTTTTAGGGTAATATTGTAAAAAAAAA
This sequence comes from Fundulus heteroclitus, assembly GCF_011125445.2. Classification (NCBI taxonomy): domain Eukaryota; kingdom Metazoa; phylum Chordata; class Actinopteri; order Cyprinodontiformes; family Fundulidae; genus Fundulus; species Fundulus heteroclitus. Next base: position 49,036 of record NW_023396889.1, read on the forward strand.
AAACAAAACACCAATTCCCTTACCAATAAAGTTCTGTTAGAAGCATTTGTGTCCATATATCTAAGCCTGCCAGAAAGATGACAAGCTAAATCCTCTTGAGGCACCTTGTGGGGCTGTCCCACCAACATTTGTTTAGATAATGAACATTTGCAGCGCGCATGCCCAACACGCTCTCAGCAGACAGCCGTGGGGCACAAATCCTCTGACCCCAAGGTTGGATCGTCCAATCAAAATACTGGAAATGCACACGTTACCTTTACGTTCTCCCGGATAGTGTGCGGCCATCTGGTGTCGGTTGGCCTTGCTGGCTCGTCGTAGGATCGGTGTGAATCTTTTCTATTTAATAAATGAACATTATGAGTGAGCTTTTATTTGTAATTTTATGTAAAAAAAAATTCAATTACATTTAGCTTATATAAAATGGCATTTCTAGTGTGTTGGTTAATGCCAATTTATCTGTTTCATTTACTGTTGATGAAAATCAGGTTGTATGCATCACAAAAAAATAGTTGCTGCTAATAGGTTGAGTTTTCGTGTCTCACTTAACTTATTATGCCAGAGACGCCACTGATTAAAAGATGAGTCCAAATGTAAGTCCAGCTGCATTTATAAATCACTGTCGAGCACTACCACCATATGGTGGGTCTGGTCCAGTGTGGCGGTGTGTGTCATATCGTGATCTGGCTGCTCATTCACCTTAAAATTGTTGGAACAGTTTCTGCCTTTGCACTCTTGCATTATTTTCTGATAAATTAACTTTTTCCCAGCAGCTCCTCGTACAGACGCCTTGTCTCATCTGCTGACTGATGACCACAGTCTGAAAGATGTAAATCAGCTTATTCAAACGCTGGAAAAGTGCTATATTTTTACAAATGGGAAATGAACTAATTGGACTTATTCAGTTCCACAGTGACATTTCCCTGCTTCTGCTTGTCTGCTTGTCAGTTCCCTGACAGAGATGGAGAAGTGGATCCAGGACATCAAGATTGCGATAGAGACGGCACAAACCAGCAATGGTCCCATGTCGGATGTGCTGACCTGCACGCTGACTGACAACAGTAAGTTAGAGGACAAACAAAGAGGAAGTATTGAATGATTACAATATTCGTGGTCAGAGATTAATATTAGTCGATGTCTGCTGTGAAAAGGAAAAGATGAGTAAAGCAGCTCCGCGGCTGAAGCCCCGGATCCTTGTGGATTCCAGGATGATCTGATGCTGTCTGTGTTTAAGCTCCTCTCTCCCCTCACCGACCCTCCTGCTCCTTGTGTAGCTCTAACAACCTCCCGACTTTCCCAGAGTGCCCGGAGGACTCGCCGGCGGAGGCAGAGTCCGAGGACGACACGCCCGCTTCGCCCGCAACGCCGGAGAAGTCCACCCCCCACCGTGGCAACACCATGGTGCACGTGTGCTGGCACAGGAACACCAGCGTGTCCATGGTGGACTTTAGCGTAGCTGTGGAGGTATCGGCCAAAGCTCAGACTTGCCCTTCCGCCTCCTGTCCTGCTGTTTTTCCTCCTCTGTTTCTGGTCTGTGCTGCGTCTCCATTTACTTTGGTCTCTCGGGGTGGAGCGGTGTCCGTCTGTGCTCCTCTGGGATCAGCCTATGGGGATTAAACCGTACACGTGGGAGCAGTCAGAGGTTACGCTAGTAAAACGCTGTAACTGTAACGGATAAAAGAATGACCTAAAGCCGCCTCCTGCTTTCGTCACAGCGGTATGTCCCGCCTTAAACCATAAGGCTGCGACGCGATTGGCCTGAACCGTTTTTTTGGTTCGGTCTCAAGCGGTTGAAGCGGCACAAGATGGATTCTCGTGTGTTTGTGAACGCACGCAAGAATTCAGCTTGCAGCCATGGTCAATTTTGGCAGTCGTGTGAAGCGAATTAATCCTCAGGTCTTTTCCCAGCATGCATCAGCACCCACGTAGCCATCCAGTATAGAGCCAGTCGGCTGTCAAGAACCATGTCTACGCAAACAAAAAAGCAATCTGGAGAAATAAAATAGGTTGAAAAAAAGTGAGCGGTTAAATTCTTATTATTTTGACATCCAATGTGTTTTACCGCTGTTTTTTATTTTATAATTATACTTTTGTTAAATAAACTAAGACATATACGGTGCCTTGCAGAAGTGCTCATATCCTTTGGACCTTTTTACAATTGGTTACAATGGGTTACTGGGTGGACCAACACAAAGTGGGGCATAGCTTTGAGGTGGGAAGAAGATTGCATGCTGTTTTTAGAATTTTTAGAGACTGAAATATTCATGGATTTTCTTTGTTTTTTTTTCAAAATAGCCTAAGTTTGGTCAAATCGGATGGAGAGTAGCTGTAAAAGCATTTTTCAGGTCTTGCCATGGAGTCCCAAATGCATTTAGTTCTTGATCTTGACTGATTTAAACCACTCCACTGAAGCTCTGGTCATATTTTTTATTTATTTTTTTGTTGGTTGTCCTGCAGGAGGGTGAATATCCACACCAGGTTCAGGCTTTTGCAGCATCTAACAGGTTTTCTTCCATTGCTGTCCTGTATTTAGCTTTCCTCTTCCAGATGAGGAATGACCCTGCGTTGTATTTTGGGATAATAAGTGTGGAAAGGACTGAATTTATATGTCTCACACTTCTCAGATTTGTATTTGTACAGAATTTCATGAGCCATGCATCCTTTTGTCTTCCTTTCACCGCTATGTTCTACTGTGTGTTGGTCCATCACAGAAATCCCCAACAGAGTTAGCTAAAGTCTGACAAAAATACATATCAGTTAAACTAAAACAATAGTTTTTACTCAGTTCATCCTGTAAATATGTTTATTTGATTAGTCACCTAAAGATCTTTGGCAACTGAAATTTTCAAACTGACCTTTTGCAGTTCTTTTTTGTTTTACCGCCCTGTTAACTAAAATATTTCCTCTGATGAAAAATGTGTATTCGCACCTGGCTCAAAGATGACTGGTGTTGACCTTTGTCCACCACATGTTAAATATGTTCTGTTATGTTCCGTCTCAGCGAGGTTGCTGTCTCAACTTTTCTCTCGTGTGGGTGACGGCGGTCAGTGCGACGTCTTGATCTAAACTCACAGCTGCTGCTCCACCGGCTGCATCGGTCCTTTTTTTTTATTCCCCTCTGGAAAACTCAAATCTCTGACTTTTTTTAATTAAAAGTATTGTGTTGGTTGGTTTGTTGAATGTTCTTATCCCACGTTAACAGAAAGGATCTTGATTTGTGAGGTAGCGTCCCTGCACCAGCTCTGCTCTTCCTCTGTTGTTGTAACGACGTCCTCTTCACAGCTTTGCCTGGACACACTGTCTGCCTTGTTGTTAACCCCCTGCCACTGCATGCTTGGGTGTAACCTACTCAGTTTCTGTGTTTCTGTCCCTCCCTCCCTGTCTGTTTTTCTCTCTCTTACATCTGTGCATTCCTCCGCGGTAGAGGAGCCTAGTCCAGTCAGGGACAATAAGGCCCCCAATGGCCAGGGACCAGTGCCACTCTCTGTTATCTGCTGGTACCGAGTTCAGAGCCTCTCCTTTAGTGAATCCTGCAGGAGTCTAGAGGTAAAAGAGCCAGGCAGACAGGAGAGGCCCAGTTTGTGTGTTTTAGGTGCTGCCAGAATGCTTTTCAAGTTTTAAAACGTTTGCTTTTCTTTGAGACTCGTCTGGTAGTAAAGTCGGTTCCTTTTTGTCTCCAGCCCTAAACAGACAAATCCGACTTTGAAAGGTTATACAGGTGATAATCGAAATAAAATTGTAAAATACTCAATTTCAGGACTGATAACTGAAGCGTTTACCTTTAACCAGGATTTTTGCCGTATTGATTAGTTTTTCTGTTTTTGCTACTTAAAAGATGCAGATCATCATATTTTATTATCAGACAAAGATAAGGTGAGTACATACAAACATTAGTTTCAAATGATTATTTAATGTGGGGAAAAAAGCTGTCCATGCAAACCAGGCTGTGAGGGGAAAAATGAATTGAATGTGTTATTAATTAATGCATTTTGATTCAAAATTTTATTAAATAGAATCTGTCTGACAACATGAAGAAGGATGAATTATCTAAACTCATCACAAACAACACATTAAGCCCCAATGTAAAGAATTTGAAGAACGGCTACAAAACTAAATCATTGACTTAAATCAGTCTGGAAAGACTTACAGAACCATATCCAAGGCTTTGAGACTCCTGTGAGCCACAGTAGGAGCCGCTGCGCACAAATGGAGAACATATGAAACAATGGTGACCGTCCCCAGGCGTGGCTGGTCTTCCAAAATTTCTCCAATAGCGCGTCGTCCAGAAAGAACCCAGAACAACATCTGAAGAACTGCAGGCCTTACTCGCCTCATGTAGGGTGTTTAGATGTAACAATATGAAAGAGATTGGGCAAAATGGCATCTGTGGTGGGCTTTAAAGGCCAAAAAAGAAAAAAAGAAAAACACTGCTGCCCATGTCACATTTACAAAAAAAAAACATCTGTGAAGCTATTCTGTGAACCGTAGAGAAAAATCTGCAACTTTTTTGAAAGTTTTACAAGTTTTAAAACTAACAATTCTTCCAAGGCAGAATATCATACCAACAGTCACACATGTTGGTTGTGGTTGGATGCTCTGGAGCTGTTTTGCTGCTTCAGGACCTGGGCAGCTGTGATCGGTGGTTTTGGTGTGGCCTAGTCAAAGTCTGGACTTGAATCTTATTGAGCTGGAATGGCATGACCTTAAATGCTCATGGTTGGAAACCCTCCAGCGTGGCTGAACTAAAATCATCCACCACAATGCAAAAGACTCATTGGCAGTTATTTCTAAAAGCTTGATGGCAGTTTTTGCAGCCATTTACTAGGTTTAGGTGACATTTGTCTTTTCACTTAGGGTCAGAATAGTTTCAGTACGTTTTTCCCCTAATAAAACAAATAGTCTTCTGAAACTGCTTGTTGTATTTCTCAGAATATCTTCGTCTGATAATAAAAATGTTTAATGACGTGAAAAATTGTATGTAAATGAAGATGCAAAAAACTGAAAATTAATCTAAGGAGGCAAATACTTTTTCAGAGCAGAACTGTAAGAAATATGCACGTCCATGAGAATGAAGACCCACAAAATTAAAGCTATGAAAATAATCAGTAAAACATTTGTTTCAAAGCTCAGTGCAGCGGAGCTCGAGAGAAACCAAGCACTCAATGGATTAATGGAGAACATCCATCTGTTTTCTATCTTATTCAGCTGCACATAAAAAAATAAATAAAAACATCAAATGCACACCAGGAAAATGTAATTAAGGAGAAGTGTTTATTTTAGGAGTCATGGGCAGTCAAAGTGCAACAAACTGGAAAGGTGTCGAAACTTTCTATCAGCAGCTGTATAGCAGGGTGAATTCAGACGTAACTGGTTAGCCTGATGTTTTTGAAGTGCTTGTAGGAAAACCATGTTAAATCTAATAAAGTATAATAGAGCCAGATATGACTACTGTTTTAATTTGAATTTAAGATATGCAAGGTACTTTACCAAAATACATGCAAAGTAATTTGTTCCCTATAAGGAATGCCAAAAACTGATATTGTTTTTATTGTAACTAAACAATAAGAAAGTTGCTTTTATGACGTATGAGATAAAATCTAACTGTTTTAGTATAGGAGGAATTTACAGTGCATCTGGAAAGTAATTAGAGCTTCGCTTCTTCCACATTTTGTTGTGTTACAGCTTTATTACTAAAAGGATTTTTGCCATCAACATTCAACACAAAATATCCCATATTGAGAAGCTTTAAAAAGTGGTTTGAAATGTTTTGCAAATGCAGTAAAAAAAAAATAAAACTAACAGCAAACTCCTGTTCAATAGAATTGACAGGGATTGTTGAGGACTGATTTGGCACCTTTGGCATCCAGTATTTATGGATTTCTTTGTCGGCTTTTTGGAATATGTTCTGCCCTTCTCTGTAGATCCCGTCATAATCTGCCAGTTTTCATAGGCGGTGTCAGTAGAGATCATTCATACGTCTTTACAGAGATGTTCAGTGGATTTAAGTATCCTTCCTATCCAAATGATGCGTATCAGTGGAAGAAGGGAGCATCTGAGCTGCCAAGGCAAAGACTGGGATTTGTGTGTGTTGGAAGTGTTGTGAATACTTCACAAATGCGCTGTAAAATCTGCTCTGGAAGGTAGAAAAAAATTAGGAATTACATAACATTATGTTGGAATATTCTGACTTTCACAGAGCTATTTAAAATCAGATAAAAGTTCAGGAAATCTAAAGCTCTAGTTAAGCGAAATTTACCAAAAAGGTTTAAATCTGACTTTTTCTTTGTTGTTAATCATACATTAGTTGCTTTCGTATTAAACATGTTCCCGTCTGTTTTTGCAGAATCAGCTGTCTGGGAACTTGCTGAGAAAGTTCAAGAACAGCAACGGGTGGCAGAAGCTCTGGGTGGTCTTCACCAACTTCAGTCTGTTTTTCTACAAGTCCCACCAGGTGATAAACCAACACGAGTCATGCTGTTTGCACAGTGAACCCCTTTCACCTCTTCGTCCTGCTGTTTTTCCCCTTCCTCCGACATCACATCCCCGTGTAGAATATCAAGCAGAAGTGCCATGTTAGCTGTGGGTGTGTGTTCCCATTTAGATTTTTGTACTTCTTGCTTCCTGCCACAGAAAGTGCTTGGTCTGCAGGTGATCTGAGTTTACACAGGGTTCCTACACAGGCCAGAAAGAATGGAGTTTAATTCAATTCCAGGTCTGAATAGAGAAAAGAAAAACAGTTGGGAAAAGTATTAGTATCTCACAATTGTATAGCCTTGTTCCATCTATCCGTCCTTTTTCTTACAGTCTGAAGTTTTTGCCTCCTCCATATTTAAAAACCTGGCCACTGTAGACGCATTGGCAATTAGTTCATGACAAACTTCATAAACATATTTTCATAATAGTCTAGAAAACTAGAAACAACACTAGAGTTTTTCTTTGAAAAATGCAGATACTACCTACTCACTGCCACAAACCTGCAAAAGTCAGGGTTGCTGGTTTAACCAGTCTAAAAAGTAATCAGACGTCACATGCTCTCCCCACTGTAACCATGTTTGCACTGATACAGGAACATGTAAGTAGTCTCAAATATTTGTAAAGGTATATAGCCAGGTTATATGCTCAGAAGAAAAAGACCAAAAACAATTTGATTATGATAAAATAAGGTTATATACACCAAGCCTCCATCCTGATACTATTTTGATGGTCCTTTATGTGGATAAAAATAGCTCCAGCATTGCCACAATGACCATATATAAACACATGTGGCGCCATCTAGCGACAGTATTGCTGAACTATCATAATGTCAGTTGCATTGATTAATAAATCAAAATTAAATAATGCCGGACACAGCCTGACCCTCTGAAATGTCTCCCAGTAAAGCGGCAGCTCGGCGTGATCGAAGACCAACCGTTATTAATTAACTAAAACGATCTACAGCAACTTTAAGAGCCTCATATCTGAACATTTACTCACATCAATCAACTCTGCGGTCACAACTGAGCAATCGGCAGCTTTAGCATCCGCTTCAGTGAACACCAACTTCATACTGTATTCCCAGTGACATTCCAGTGTTTTTCCTCTTGGAATTGTATTTATTTTAGCCTTTTTCCACTATATATTCTGAACATTCTTCATTGTATCGCCTGGAGATGCTAATAGGCGTTAGCCGCTTCCTTGTTTTAGCCCCATGCTGCGCATGCGCAGTACATACCTCCGTTAAATAAACATGAAATGCTTTATTTACTAACAAATTGAGCTAAAACAAAGCATAAATCACCAAAATAACAACTAATACGCCAGAAGGACGTGATAATCTTTCATAAATACTTTGTGAGCAACCAGAATGTGCTGCTGACGTAAACATAAAAAAATAATTAAAAAAAAGCTACCGGTAAATAACATGGCTATGCACCTTTAAAATCTTTCATATTCCCACAGGATGATTATCCTCTGGCCAGCCTCCCTCTGCTGGGGTACTCTGTCACGGTTCCCTCTGACCATGAAAACATCCACAAGGACTACGTCTTCAAGCTGCATTTTAAGTCCCACGTGTACTATTTCAGATCGGAAAGCGAATACACTTTTGAGAGGTAAACTGCTCCTCTTTCCATTATTTCTTTCCATCCATCTCCAGTGTTTGACTCGTCTCTCTAAAAAGTGTTTCTCTGCCTTCAGGTGGATGGAGGTCATCCGCAGTGCCACAGTCTCCTCAAGCAAGACCCGCTTCCTGAACAGCAAAGCTCCCCATCCTCACTGATTTGGTGCACCCCCCCCCCTTCCCAACGTCACTAATGGGTGGCATCTGCCCGTCCTGTCCTGCCCCCCTCCTTCAGCAACACTTTGCTTTCCCTCCCTGCATATCTGGGACCTTTATACATGTGTACGTGCACACTTGGTGCTCCTCATTTTTTAATGCTTTAAATGGTGACACGTCCGCTGGTTTAGACTGCATCAGAGACTGCGTTTTTATCCTCCAAGTCTAAAAAAGAAAAAAAAAAATGGAAGAAAAGAAAACCAACCCCTTTTTACAGATGTCATTTTCTACAGCTTTTCTAACAGCCTGGACCACTTTCCAGATTAGCTGGTTTTACATTTTGTCATTTTTGCAGTGGGAACATGTCACTGTAGATTCTCTGTTAGAGGGTAAAAAGACTATAATTAAAATCCTCCCAGCGTTGTCATGTTTTGCTTTGTTTCGTTTTCAGCTTTGAAGACTCCCTACTGTGTCAGTGCCAAACTGGTTTATAGCAACATCAGGGACTTTTTACGGAGTAGGGCGATTTTTTTTTTTTATTTTTTATTTTTTTTCTCCCCCCTCTGTGTGCTCATAAGAAACAGACCACCCTTTAACTATTGACGCTCTGCTCCCAGCTGGCCCAGCACAACGTTGTTGCTAAAGAAAGAGAATTATTTTACTACCAGAGGTAGCTGCCATCATCACTAATGCTGTCTTAAATAAAGTAATTCCTCTATTAGCTGATCACCGTTTTATGGAAACTGAGTATTTTTTTAAACTCTTCAGCTGGATGAGAAAAGTAAGGTCTCTCTGCATAATCTCTGCATTATGAGGGAACGTGGAACTGAACGCTTTAAGGACTGAGTGTGTAAGAAACAAAGTAGGCTTCCTGCCTCCTGCATACAGATGTTTTTATGGCTCTGAATGAATGAAAATATGCAGCCAAGTGTTATGAAATGGAAAATCCTCGATACTGCTCGGAAGTTTTTTTTTTTTGTTTTTGTTTTTTTTTTAGATAAGATGGCTTTTGGAAATAAAAGCAATAAAATAACTTGACCAGTCTCAGATTTCTTTAAACTCTTGTTTTTATTGTAAAGCCAAACAGTCTGGTTGTGTATTTCTGAATCTGGCCTGCGGATGGCGCTATTAATAAACACAGTCTCCTCAGAGCAGCCAACCCTACAGGATTAAAAACAAAGAAAATGTTTTTCGTTTTTTTAATTTGCTGCCTTGACACTAAATTATTAAATTTCATTTTTAAAAACAAATATTTCCATTACGTTTCATGTAAAGTCATTTTTATCCATGAGAACTGCACAATTTAACTGGAAAACAAACAACTCTATCAGAAGGAACTTTATTAAAATAAAGCTGTTGTAAGAAAGTTGGATATTTCGCACGCCTTAAAACTAATTATTATAATTAAAACACCTTTTTGATTATTTTCAGGATTGTGGCTTTTTATGATAACATCTCCCTTTCAATTATGGTGAATTTGATGAACCTGAAATAAAATTCACTTTTACTGGTTGAAATTTCTTGACATTTTCCCATTTGCACCATTGTAGCTAAAGCTGTGCGTGGTTTGCAGACATTACACAGAATTAAAGCTTTATCAATATCCAAGGGTATCCGTCAGAAGAAGGGAGTGGGGGATCACAGTGTATTTTAATATACCATAGTGGGGTAAAAACATCAACAAAATATTACTTTAGCATTTTGCCAGAACTCATGTCCTATGGAAATGACAGGACATATTTATTGGTTTAAAGTTGTCATATTTCGGGTAAGGTAAGGCTGGTCATTGATTTGTTGCTGATTATCCAGTGAGAATAAACAATTCACTTCTAAATGGATGAAGAATTTTATAAAAGGGGGCCCTGAAGAGTTATTACTAAAGGTGCTGGTCATGTAATTAGAATATTGTCCAGAAGAGGGCGGTATTCATCTCAATCAAACCCCTTCTTAACAGAATATCTGCAGTTTGTAACTCGCAGTCAGGTAGAGGAGGATGAGAAAGTATAACTTTCCAGCAGTGTGAGGTATATTTGAGGACTTTAGAATAAAATGGTTCAAGTTGGCAAGATTTAGGACAGCATCAGAGTATAAAGGTGACCAAGAACACTGCATTTTCCTTTTTCTGATGACATACAATGCAGCCAGGCGTAAAATATTCCAGAAAGAAATGTCACATTCAAGTCCAGGTCAAGGCAGTTGTGAGTGCTGTTGCCTTGCAGGGTGAAGGTCCTGCGTCCAAATCCTGGCTGGGGTCTCTACATCGACAGTTAATGTTCTCTCCAAGCATGCATGGGTTTTTCTGCATGCTTTGGCTTCTTCCCAGTGTCTAAAAAACATGAATGTTAGGTTAACTGGACTCTCTTACACTTAGGACTTTGTTGTATATGGATGTTTGTATGTATGGTGTATGTTTTCTTATATAATTTAATTCAAACCTCAATGAGGACAAACATTTATCTGTGATAATGAATGTGTTCACTACAAAAAAACGACTAAAAGTAAGTAAACTTTTATTGAAATAAGTGTATCTGTCCTTGATTTGAGCAGCAAGTTTAATGATCTGCCAATGGAATAAGATTTTTGCACTTAAAATAGGAACAAGTCATCTCCATCGCCTTGTTTCAAGTGCAATATATCTAAATATCTTATTTTAGGGGTCAAAATACTCATTCCATTGGCAGATCATCAGGACAAATGCACTAATTTAAAGAACATTTTACTTCCTTTTACTTGCTTTTTTGCAGTGCTAATATGAATATGTGTATATATATATGAATATATGAATTTGCAGAGGCATATTGCCTACAAGAACACTAATTGAAAAAAGTAGTCTCCAGTTATACTACCTTCCACATTTATTAGCATGATACCATTTTCCTTTACTGTCATACTTGGTGATGCTGACAGAATCAGAACCCCTGATAATAATGTTTAAAATGCCAAAATTGTAAAGTTTGATTTAAATATGTTTTAAAGGGGGGAAAAAAACATTTGTCAAAATACTGACAGCCCAAAGAGTTCTTCTGGAATAAATCTAACTAAAGCAGTTTTTCTTTTTACCTTTTTAGTTGCTCATTTAATGTTTTTTGTTAAAGAAAGCATTTGAAATGACTTAAAGGGTAATTTCTCTTAGTCGATGCTCAAAATGGGAAAGACAAAGAAGTGTAACATTGAGGTAAAGCATGTACAAGTACGTATGCTGATCCTCATGAGTCAGACAGCGGCTATGAGAAAATAATTCACCTAAACCTGCCTTTATCTGCAGTCAAGCAATTAGAAAGAAAAATGAAATCAAGTGCAATGAGGGGGATGATAAATCACATGAAAAAAGCTCACTGCTAGAGAAATACAGCGCACCGTTTCACTCAGATGTTCACGATAAAAATACGTTTGTTTCCAGGCTATTATCATATTTCCAGCGAGTTCCAGTTAACATAGAGGGTCCTGTTTTTTTTTTGTTTACAGGATAAATACCTTATTCAGTCGTTTCTTGTGTCTTTATGTGAGGGCAGGAACATGTTTACAACAAAGTCGGACACAAATGAAGGGAGGTAGGACAGAGGGATCCAGAAGAACTTGGCGTCCCAGCCGGCTCCGTAACGTGTGCGTGGATACTGGGCGGTGAGCGCGTGCTCCATGCACCAGGTAACCTTGGAGATATCCGGAGAGCATAGGATGTTCATAGAGAAGCCCTGCATCCTCATATCTGTAAAAGAAAACAGTCAGGAAGGACTCTTTGAATTAAAACGCGTCGTTAAACTCCTTTGAGGGTTTAAACGTGCTGCTCTTCTACCCACAGTTGTCCAGGAATGTAGCTTTGTATGAGTCCTTAACGTCTTGAGGAAGGCGCGTCCACAGCCGCCTCAGATCAGCGTTGATGAGATCCACATTGGTCACTCCAGTCTTGAAGAAACCCGGCTCAATGATGCTCACCTTAATGCCAAAGGGATGCATGTCCCTCCTGGGCAGATAAAGACAATATGTGACTTTAACCCCTTGTGGACTGTTGTTGCAAAGTCATCTCAAACAACACCTTGTTGTCACATTTTCTACATCAACCAAGGATCCTGTTGGAAGTGCTTTTGCCATTTTTCTAGTCAGTTACGTAAATCCCATTACACCCAGTCGTTCCTAATTTTCTCCATTTGCATACTAAATATTTAAATTTCCATATTTTGTATGTGCTAAGTTGAAATAAAAAAAATCTACAGAGTTTATTATCTGTGTGACAAGAAAGACACAAGAAACAAATCAAAGCAACAAAGGGTTAAATCAACATATAGAATGCTTTGCAAATCTTTCTTGGAGGTCTTCAGCAGCCTCCAACAGCTTTTATCGCCATCCATCTTCCCATCAACCCTGACCAGCTTCTCTGCTGAAGAAAGACTTTCCACAGCCTGATGCTGCTGACATGCTGCCATCTGCTTTTTACTCATTGAACCAGAACGGTTGACACTTCCCAGCTTTCAAGATTCCAAAATGATTTTATTACTTTTAAGATCAAACCATAAGATATTGGGTCATTCGTTTTGAAAGGTTTGGTTCTTTTCCTTAAAGTATCGAGCCTGGTGGAGGGAAACAACGAAAGAAGGCCAAAATATGGACATATCTTTAATATAGTTGAAACATGTCTCAAAATAGATTTATTTTCTTATAAAACACTCCAATTAACAGCCAGAAACATAGAGGCAATTCCATTGGGGGGATGTTCATCTCAAGCATCTCACAAAAGTGAGTACACCCCTTAGCATTTTTGTAAATATTTAATATCTTTTCATGAGACAACTCTAAAATAGTCAATTTGCTGTCCACTCAAAGTAACTCGACACACAGCCATTAAAAGCTGCTGGCAACAAAAGTGAGGACACCTCTACGTGGAAATGTCCAAACTGTGCCCCAAGTTTTGTGTGAGTTCGGCCATCTTCATGTAGAGCAACATTTTTTTTTCCCAGACCCTCAGAGGTTTGCTATGAGGAGCCATGTTGAGCTTTCAGTGATTAGTGTGAGCGAGTCGGAGAGCGAATTTAACACACCTGCTCCCCATTCACATCTGTGGCCTTCTACTGTCAACGAGTCAAATTGCCACTATGGAGAGAAAATGGCTAATTGGGTACAGTTTTGGACATTTTCACTAAGGATTGTACTCACTTTTGTTGCCAGGGATTTAGATGTTAATGGCTGTGTGCTGATATATTTTGAGGGGCAGCAAATTTACACTCATACATACTGCAAACTGACTGCATTGTATCAAAGTATCATGTCTTTGGTGTTGTCCAATGAAAAGATATGATAAAATCTTAGCTAAAAGCGAGGAGTGTACTCACTTTTGTTAGACACTGAGACTTCATGGCCTTCTTATAATTTTTAGACACATGAGAAATGCTTTGAAGCCTATAACCTTTAAGTTTAATAACACTTTTAAAAGACATGTTTTTTTCCCCCAGGTCCATTAGACTTTTTCCTCCACTAGAGGGAGTTTGGGAACCATCAAATGTTTCTTTTTCTTCATGTAACTTTCAACCTGATTATGTTTTTAAAATACTGACTAGACCCTTTACAACTGTGGAGTGCAGTACTGATCTGGCAGTACTCTTCAAAATGGTGAGACACATCAGTAGACTCTAATTAAAAAAAAGGTTTTCATTTCTCTACCTGAGGCTGTCGGAGAATGCTTCCACTCCCCATTTGGACAGACAGTATCCTCCTCCGGTGAGGGAAAGCCTCCCCAGAATACTTGCCACGTTCACCACTCTGCCCTTGGCTTTCTTCAGGAGAGGCAGAAACTGCAGGGTCACGTCAATAACCCCTATCAGGTTCACGTCCAAGACCTTTGCAAAGTCCTCCAGTTGCATCCATTGTGTCGGTCCAATGGGTATCGACCTGCCAGCATTATTCACTAGCCCCCAGAGACCTGTGGGGAAAAACAGAGGACCATCAGCGACTGGCATTAAGAACCAAAATATCCTGCAAAACATTACCTTTACAGTTTGCTATTTATCTTGTTCTACAGCAAGTTGTTATACCCTGTTTAAGAACAACATAGAGCACTAAAGAGATAAACCTAAACCTGGACACATCCGTCCAAAGTTGCATTACAAACTGAATGGGCATCGTTCACGTTAAATAATTAATTAGCTTTCAATATTTAAATAAATGTCTTTCTTTCATGCTCATCCTGGGAGTAGATTAGGTGGAAATGTCTTCTTGTTAAAGGTAGTTGTTGATGCCCACTGTCACCATTTGCTTAGTGAAGATGAGGGATTGCTGCAATAAGCTGGTTTCTCTTTGATAGATATTTTGCTGTCAAATAAATAACTACATGCCACAGTATTTTAATATCATTTAGCTTGAACTAGACTTTAGGTTGATTCAAACCTGATTATGACCAGATTGTTTTGGAATCAATTGATTTGACCTGAATTTGGACTCTGTAAGATGTACTGTTTGCCTTACAAAGTAACTGTACTGTAATGGTGCTGTTAGGTTAGGACTCCAAGTACACAATAAAACATTATAAAATCTCTATCAACATAGGATTTAATGAAGATAGAAGCAATATGTTTGAAATAAGCTGATGTATATAATTAGGTAAAGTTCATTTTTATAACATTTTCACAGATAAAAATCCAAATTGCCCAAGAAGTTTTGAACAATGAAGGTAAAAAGGTGCTAAACACTGTTTTAACAATTAAAAAAAAAGTTAACATTGAGATCGTTTTGAGGACCTTTTAGCTCAGAAATATATGTTTTTACTCATCTAAGGTGTTGATTTGTGATTTCTGATGGACAAATATTTTTATCCACCCTTTTGAATGAAGAGAATGTGCTAAATGCACCAGTAGGAGGATGATGGGGATGGTGATAGTAAGGCTAAAAGTTATCTTTATCTTTCCCAGTGGTACCCTAGCCTATCAGTGGTCCAGTCCTTGCTCACCTCGGTCCTCCACCTCTCTGCTCACAAACTCCACGGCACTCCGGATACTCGCGCTGTCTGTAACGTCCAGCAGGGTGGTCTTCAGTCTGGGGGATGTCGCTGCTGCTAGATCTTTAGCACCTTTCTCCGTGAGACAGCCGCCTATAACCCTGAAGCCTTTCTGGTCCAGCTGCCTGGCCAGGAGGTTCCCAAAGCCGCTGTCACAGCCCGTGATAAACACGTGCTTCTGACTAAAACCACCGATCTTGTAGGAATCTCGGATGTACCAGCGGACAGCAGCGCAGCAGGCCAGAAGCAACACACAGGTTGAGGCCAAATTTGATAGGAGTACCTGAAAGAAAGAACGCAAACAAAAAGCGTAACACCCAAACAATCGGTGTCCCTGTTCATTCTGAACATTACGTCTAAGCCAAGGTACTAGAACCACAAATAGGGAAGTTGATAATTAGGTTGGCTTTAGTGCTACCATTTTGATGCCTCATACAAAGCCTAAGAAAAGCTAAAAGATCAGTTGTTCAGCGTCTAACGATCATTACTTCAATGAGAAAATAGTTAGAGAGAGGAGCTCTT
Organism: Fundulus heteroclitus; assembly: GCF_011125445.2. Classification (NCBI taxonomy): domain Eukaryota; kingdom Metazoa; phylum Chordata; class Actinopteri; order Cyprinodontiformes; family Fundulidae; genus Fundulus; species Fundulus heteroclitus. Next base: position 64,791 of record NW_023396889.1, read on the forward strand.
GTGTAAATGTTGAGAACTCCCAGCGTGTAGTGCTGGGAAAACGATTTGACCCCTTACAGATTTCCCCTGTAAGGAAAACAACAGCTACATGAACGCATGGCTCAGCACTGGAGGGCCAGCAGCTCAGGGCAAGATTCAGCAGTCCACCTGCACCTCAAGAACAAAGGACACACTTTTGACGACAATGTCCAGATTTTGGACAGGGGGAACAGATGGTTTAAAAGAGAGCTGAAAGAAGCCATCTTGGTCAGAAGAGTAAAGCCATCACTGAACAGAGAGGCTGGATTGCATTTCCAACTCCCCAGTGTTTATAGCCAGGTCCTCCTACACGTTCCAGAGAGATTACATCTGCAGTCTCTTCATTATTCAGGTGACCAAGTCCTCCACTCACACCAAGCAATAGCTTCTAACGACCCAGGAGAGTGATGGGAAGGTCATTGATTTGCATCTGACTCAGAATGCACCTAAGAGGATGGGCCTCCATGTCCTTTAAACCAGCAGAGCACCAACTGCAGGTTGCTCAGGTGGGTGCTGCCAGAATTGACAAAAACTCCTGGATCGGTGTCAAAACGTTTTCAGGAATAACTGAACGAAAGCCCGGTTGCCTCCGATTTCAGCCTGTTTGTTGTTGCCATGACCCTGATAAGTGAGAATTTGCAGAGGCATTGAAGTTGTGAGAATGTTTTTGAAGGCCTGTTGTTCATAAAAGACATAAACAACAGAGGGAGATTGAATACAGAAGAAGGTCTAACACAAAGAGGAATAAAAATAAATAAACTTACCTCTACAAAGCACTGAACTGTATCACTGACTGACACCTGAGAGGAGAAAACTTAGAATAACTTCCGGCAGTTAAAAGGATTATTCCATCTTTTGTTTCACCGCTTTTTTTTTTTTTTTTTTTATTAAGGCACAGCTAGCACACCACAATGGTCCTGGTTTAATTTAATCAATAATTGCAAAAGGGGAAAACACATTTTCAGGAAGGATAGCTGGTCTGCAAAAAACATAAACAGGTTTTGTTATGCTCGAGCATGCATTCAAATTGTTAACCAGTTGCACATTTGCTTTAATCCAAGAATGCTATTTTTAACAATTATGCAGTGTCTCATTAACATTTTCCCTTACATGCTGCTGATTCGCCTGAATTTCCCCACGCACTGTGTGGGATGATAAAGACTGCTTATACTTCATCGCCATCTAGTGGCTTCTTGTGGTTACGACAGTGATCACACTTAAGCCGGGCGTACACTGTACGAGTTTTTCCCCTTTTCGGGCCGATTCTTCAGTCGTGCGAGCATTTTTTGAATCGGCCGAATTTCAGCTTGATCGTAGAGGGGGGGAGGAGGGGGGACTGGCTTCTCACGACTACCTCCAGATCAGGAATCGGACGATCGGTGAAAATCAAACATGTTTGAAATTCAGTCGGCTGGCGTGAGGTTTTTGTGAGCGCATCCTGCTGTTCAAGCAGAGCTACGAGGGGGCGCCCTCCCCTCCTCTCCGTCCCCGCCAGCGGAGGGAGGGAAGCGGGCGTCCCTGAAGCAACCTCCGGCCGGTGTTGGGGAGGGCGAGCCGTCCGGTCCGCGCAATGCGCTGGCCGCCTGTTTCGGCACTCCTCCGCGCAACGCGCTTGGTGCCTGTTTCGGCACTCCTCCGCGGTCCGCGCAACGCGCTTGCTGCCTGTTTCGGCACTCCTCCGCTTGCTGGGGGGGCGGGCCAGGCGACCTGCCGTGCCGCGCGGCCGCCGGTGCGTCTCGTCCCTCCTCTCTCTCCCCTCCGTTCCCCTGACGCCCGGTGCCTCCTGCGTGCCTCGCCAGAGCTGGGCTCGAACCCCTGCTCTGGGTCCCTGTCACCTGCCGTCGCTCGCCTGCCTCTGCCACCACAGTGAGCGGTCCCAGAGGGGACACGACGTACAGTGTGAGCAGTCCGGTCTCGTCCGAGCGTCGCGCCGCACAGATCGTGAGCGGTGAACTTTTAAACCCCGCGGTTCCCTCGCACAGTTTGAGATGTATATAAGTACCACGACTGAAAAACTCGTACAGTGTACGCCCGGCTTTACCTCGAGTTGATTTAAAGGCATACTATGCAACATTTTTTTAGTTAATTAATGTGTTCCATACCGTTTTGGATGATTAAATGAGTCATTTCAGGTCGAACAAAGGTTTTCTCGGCCGCCCTGGTGGTCTGTGGGGGAAATACCGTACTTGCAATTGCAAGAGCCGTCGGCCCGCACCCACAGGCTCAGAAGTCTTGTGCAAGACCGCAAGAGTCAGTCTTGCTTTACGGCGAGAACTCCATGTGTTTTTTCCCTGCCATTCACTATATGCACGCGCGAAAGCAACAACAAAGAACCGTGTGTTACGTCAAATAAACATGCAAGCATATCGTTTTTTTTTTTTTTTTTTTTTTTTTTTTTCTTTTGAATGTTGGCGAGGCGGTAGCGTGAGTTTGGCGAGGTGGCCGCCTCGCCAAGATAGCGCTGCGGGAAACCCTGATGTTCATACTTTCACTGTGTTAGTCATTGTTTGTACTGCCGTTTTTTCGAATTTTCGTTGCGTTCGCCTGTCTGCTAAGCTCAAAACAACCGCGCCTGGCTTGACAGAGAAACCAGAACAGCTGAGCATCTTTACGACAGTGCACTTTTACTTTCACCCTCTGGGGGGAGCCTCGCTGGAAAATCAACCCCGGTTGCATAGTATACCTTTAATTGATGTCAGGTTAAAGGATATCTCTAAAATGCGTAAATTTGCCTTTTTAAATCCTCTAAAAATCATCTCCCCAATTTATCGTTTTAGAATTTCTCTATCAAAATGTATATATTCCTAGCAGCAAACGTTTGAATTTAAAAGATTTTTATTATGACATCATTACAAAGAAGTTACAATTTTATATTTCAAATAATGCAAAGAAAATCCCCTTTTGTTTTGACTGCTTTAGTACAACGAAGTCAAAAAGGAAGAATAAACTTTAACTGCGCTTTCACTGCCTTTGTTTCCCCAAATTCTATGTCTGGAAAGTTAAATTGTAAAAATTTATTCAGTACACCGAATCAAAAGGAGTCGCAGATTTTACTCAATCTATGAACCTAATACTCACACCGCTGTGCTTTATCAGTATGTAGAAAACAAAAAAAGTCAACGTGGTCCAATGTGTAAAAAAAACTTCTGCATTACATAAAAACAGTCTGTTTTATTCGGAGTACAACCACTTCAAATTAAAAAAAAAAAATTTGCAGATCCAAAAAAAAAAAAAAAAAACCAGCCAAAGATTCCTTGATGCAATTACGTTTATTTTCCACCAGAGGGCAGCAGATGTAAGTACAAAATATATATTTTTTAAGCACAAATCCTACATGTAACATTTTATCTCTGCACTGGTTTTTATGATGATCAAAACAGCTGACGAATTTATCCATCTTCTATTAAATATTACAAATAATGTAAACATACCATGGTTACAGCTCTTCAGAAGTAGCCGCTCCGCACCTTCGGCTTCACAAATTAACAGAGCAAAACTCAAAGCAGCAGATGAAGTTTTGCGCTCTATCTACAGAGTCAAGGTCCATAATAGATACAGGAGCAGGGTAAATGGTTCACCAGCACAGGCTTGTGTAAGAGACTAAACAAGATTGTGTGAGCCCCCTGGTTTTGATAACTGCGCTCCCTTTACACTCAAATGCACTCTGATGACATCCAAGAGCAAAAGTTACACACCACATTATTGTTTGAGCTTACTCTTTATAACAAATGCAGAAATTGTTATTCTGAATACATAACTCGTTCAAATAACTTCATTTTCAAGTAAGGGTTAAACAGAGTTATCACAGGACTTGAGATGTAAAAGATGTTAACTTTTGACATGCACACAACTGACATTAGACGTTTAAAGCTGACATACTCGTAGGTAAATCACGTTTATTGTTGTGAAAATAAAACAAAAAAGTGGTCTTCAAATCAGCTGAGGGTGCTTCTCAAATCACAGACATTTCAGAAACTACAGCATAGAAACGTTAGGTCTGGGATTGTATCTAAGGAAAAATTGATCTGAAATCCAAGTTGGCATGTACGACATGGGCAGCCAGAAGAACTTGGCGTCCCATCCTGGGGAGTAGCGGCTGCGAGGGTGGACGGCCGCGATGGCGTGCTCCATGCAGTGGACAACTTTCATCAGGTCCCCATCCCGAAACTGGCTGAATGCTTTATCCAGCCGATCAAGAGCTGAAAGAGAGTCACAGCAACATTAAGTTTAAATACAGATCAACCAAAGGTTTAGGTTTAGCTTGCAGCTCAGTTCAAATCCAAAACAATTAAACCAAAATGCCCGATGTATGAAAATAAAAAAAACTTTGGAAACTTAAGACCCTGTAATATACAGGGGTTGGACAATGAAACTGAAACACCTGGTTTTAGACCACAATAATTTATTAGTATGGTCTAGGGCCTCCTTTTGCGGCCAATACAACTTCAATTGGTCTTGGGAATGACATACAAGTCCTGCACAGTGGTCAGAGGGATTTTAAGCCATTCTTCTTGCAGGATAGTGGCCAGGTCACGACGTAATGCTGGTGGAGGAAAATGTTTCCTGACTCGCTCCTCCAAAACACCCCAAAGTGGTTTAATAATATTTAGATCTGGTGACTGTGCAGGCCATGGGAGATGTTCAACTTCACTTTCATGTTCATCAAACCAATCTTTCACCAGTCTTGCTGAGTGTATTGGTGCATTGTCATCCTGATACACGGCACCTCCTTCAGGATACAATGTTTGAACCACTGGATGCACATGGTCCTCCAGAATGGTTCAGTAGTCCTTGGCAGTGATGCGCCTATCTAGCACAAGTATGGGGCCAAGGGAATGCCATGATATGGCAGCCCAAACCATCACTGATCCACCCCCATGCTTCACTCTGGGCATGCAACAGTCTGGGTGGTACGCTTCTTTGGGGCTTCTCCACACTGTAACTCTCCCGGATGTGGGGAAAACAGTAAAGGTGGACTCATCAGAGAACAATACATGTTTCAAATTGTCCACAGCCCAAGATTTGCGCTCCTTGCACTATTGAAACTGACGATTGGCATTGGCACGAGTGACCAAAGGTTTGGCTATAGCAGCCCGGCCTTGGATATTGACCCTGTGGAGCTCCTGACGGAGTTTTTTTGGACACAGGAGAGTTGAGGTGCACATTTAATTCTGCCGTGATTTAGGGAGCCGTGGTTTTATGTTTTTTGGATACAATCCGGGTTAGCACACGAAAATCCCTTTCAGACGGCTTCCTCTTGCATCCACAGTTAATCCTGTTGGATGTGGTTCATCCTTCTTAGTGGTATGCTGACATTACCCTGGATACTGTGGCTCTTGATACATCACAAAGACTTGCTGTCTTGGTCACAGATGCGCCAGCAAGACGTGCACCAACAATTTGTCCTCTTTTGAACTCTGGTATGTCACCCATAATGTTGTGTGCATTGCAATATTTTGAGCAAAACTGTGCTCTTAACCCTTTAATTGGACCTTCACACTCTGCTCTTATTGGTTCAATGTGCAATTAATGAAGATTGGCCACCAGGCTGGTCCAATTTAGCCATGAAACCTCCCACACTAAAATGAGAGGTGTTTCAGTTTCATTGTCCAACCCCTGTAGAGAGTCCTATTTTTTGTTTACAGGATGAATACCTTATTCAGTCGTTTCTTGTGTCTTTAAGTGAGGGCAGGAACATGTTTACAACAAAGTCAAACACAAATGAAGGGAGGTAGGACAGAGGGATCCAGAAGAACTTGGCGTCCCAGCCGGCTCCGTAACGTGTGCGTGGATACTGGGCGGTGAGCGCATGCTCCATGCACCAGGTAACCTTGGAGATATCCGGAGAGCATAGGATGTTCATAGAGAAGCCCTGTATCCTCATATCTGAAAAAAGAAAACAGCAGTCAGGACTCGTTGAATTAAAATGCGTCGTTAAACTCCTTTGAGGGTTTAAACGTGCTGCTCTTCTACCCACAGTTGTCTAGGTATGTAGCTTTGTATGAGTCCTTAATTTCTTGAGGAAGGCGCGTCCACAGCCGCCTCAGATCAGCGTTGATGAGATCCACATTGGTCACTCCAGTCTTGAAGAAACCCGGCTCAATGATGCTCACCTTAATGCCAAAATGATGCATGTCCCTCCTGGGCAGATAAAGACAATATGTGACTTTAACCCCTTGTGGACTGTTAGAAAAGTCATCTCAAACAACACCTTGTTGTCACATTTTCTACATCAACCAAGGATCTTGTTGGAAGTGCTTTTGCCATTTTCTAGTCGTCAATTACGTAAATCCCATTACACCCAGTTGTCCCTAATTTTCGCCATTTACATACTAAATATTTAAATTTCCATATTTTGTATGTGCTAAGTTAAAAAAAAATATCTACAGAATTTATGATCTGTGTGACAAGAAAGACACAAGAAACATATCAAAGCCACAAAGGGTTATATCAACATATAGAATGCTTTGCAAAAACGTTCATGGCTCTTGAACTTAAATGTTAAATGAACTTAAACGCTTTCAAGATGAAACATGATTTTATTACTTTTAAGATCAAACCGTAAGATATTGGGTCATTGGTTTTGAAAGGTTTGGTTCTTTTCCTTAAAGTATCGAGCCTGGTGGAGGGAAACAACGAAAGAAGGCCAATATATGGACATATCTTTAATATAGTTGAAACATGTCTCAAAATAGATTTATTTTCTTATAAAACACCCCAATTAACAGCCAGAAACATACAGGCAATGTAATTGGGGGGATGTTCATCTCAAGCATCTCACAAAAGTGAGTACACCCCCTACCATTTTTGTAAATATTTAATATCTTTTCATGAGAGAACTCTAAAATAGTCAATTTGCTGTCCACTCAAAGTAACTCGTTACTAGTGTTACGCCGATGCCATTTTTTGGCCCTGATATTGATACCCGATACCTGGCTGTGCAGAATTGGCCGATACCGATTCCATACCGATACCATCTGTTTGAAATTGATGTGTGTGTAAATATGAATAACTGCATACTACTTGGATGTAAAATAATTGCCATCATGGCATTGTCAAGCTGCTACCTTTGTAAAGCAGGAAAATACTAATACAAAGTGAATCCATTAGAACTAGTGAGTGTCGGGAGAGAGAAGGGTGCATTCAAGTGACATACAAACATCAAAATGGTATCGGTGCCCTATTTGTTGGTACTCGCCGATACCATCCATCCATCCATCCATCCATCCATCCATCCATCCATCCATCCATCCATCCATCCATCTTCTTCCGCTTATCCGGGGTCGGGTCGCAGGGGTAGCAGCTTCAGTAGGGAGGCCCAGACGTCCCTCTCCCCAGCCACTTGGGCCAGCTCCTCCCGGGGAATCCCAAGGCGTTCCCAGGCCAGCCGGGAGACATAGTCCCTCCAGCGTGTCCTGGGTCTTCCCCTGGGCCTCCTGCCGGTGGGACGTGCCTGGAATACCTCACCAGTGAGTCGTCCGGAAGGCATCCTAACCAGATGCCCGAGCCACCTCAACTGGCTCCTCTTGACGTGGAGGAGCAGCGGCTCTACTCTGAGTCCTCCCCGGATGACTGAGCTCCTCACCCTATCTCTAAGGGAGAGCCCAGACACACTACAGAGAAAACTCATTTCGGCCGTTTGTATCCGGGATCTCGTTCTTTCGGTCACGACCCAAAGCTCGTGACCATAGATGAAGGTAGGAACGTAGATCGGCCGGTAAATCGAGAGCTTTGCCTTTTGGCTCAGCTCTCTCTTCACCACAACGGATCGGTACAGCACCAGCTTCACAGCAGACGCTGCACTAAACCGCCTTACTTGAACTCCTCCACTAGGGGCAGCACATCCTCCCTAATCCGGAGAAGGCACTCTACCCTTATCCGGTTCAAGACCATGGTCTCGGATTTGGAGTCACTGATTTTCATCCCGGCCGCTTCGCACTCGGCTGCGGACCGCTCTAGTGGAAGCTGTAGATCATACCCTGATGAAGCCAATAGGACCATGTCATCCGCAAATAGCAGAGACGCAATCCTAAAGCCACCAAAACTGATCCTCTCAACACCTTTGCTGTGCCTAGAAATTCTGTCCATAAAAGTTATGAACAGAATCTGTGACAAAGGGCAACCTTGGCGGAGTCCAACTCTCACCGGAAACGAGTTCGACTTACTGCCGGCAATGCGGACCAGACTCTGGCACTGGTCGTACAGAGACCTGACAGCCCTTTTTAAAGGGCCTGGTACTCCATACTCCCGGAGTACCCCCCAAAGGATCCCTCGAGGGACACGGTCGAATGCCTTCTCCAGATCCACAAAACACATGTAGACTGGTTGGGCAAACTCCCATGCCCCCTCAAGAATCCTGCTGAGGGTGTAGAGCTGTTCCAGTGTTCCACGGCCAGGACGAAAACCACACTGCTCTTCCTGAATCCGAGATTCAACTATCCGACGGACCCTCCTTTCCAGAACCCCTAAATAGACCTTACCAGGGAGGCTTAAGAGCGTGATTCCTCTGTAGTTGGAACACACCCTCCGGTCCCCCTTTTTAAATAGGGGGACCACCACCCCAGTCTGCCAATCCAGGGGAACTGCCCCCGATGTCCACGCGATGCTGCAGAGCCGCGTTAACCAACATAGCCCCACAACATCCAGAGCCTTAAGGTACTCAGGGCGAATCTCATCCACCCCGGGGCCTTGCCACCGAGGAGCTTTTTAACCACCTCGGCGACCTCAGCACCAGAGATGGGAGAACCCGACCCAGAGTCCTCAGGCTCTGCTTCCGCAGTGGAAGACGTGTTGGTGGGATTAAGGAGGTCTTCGAAGTATTCCGCCCACCGATGCACGACGTCCCGTGTCGAGGTCAGCAGCACACCACCCCCACTGTAAACAGTGTTGGTACTGCACTGCTTCCCCCTCCTGAGACGCTGGATGGTGGACCAGAATCGCTTTGAAGCCGTACGGAAGTCTTTCTCCATGGCCTCTCCGAACTCTTCCCACGCCCGAGTTTTTGCTTCGACTGCCGGTACACATCAGCTGCTTCCGGAGTCCCACAGGCCAATAAACTCCTTCTTCAGCTTGACGGCTTCCCTCAGCACTGGTGTCCACCAGCGTGTTCGAGGGTTGCAGCCGCGACATGCACCGACAATCTTGCGGCCACGGCTCAGACCAGCCGCCTCAACAAAAGAGGCGTGGAACATGGTCCACTCGGACTCAATATCCCCCGCCTCCTTCGAGACATGTTCAAAGTTCTTCCGGAGGTGGGAGTTAAAGCTCCGTCTAGTGGGGGACTCTGCCAGACGTTCCCAGCAAACCCTCACAGTACGTTTGGGCCTGCCAGGTCTGACCGGCTTCCTCCCCCACCATCGGAGCCAACTCACCACCAGGTAGTGGTGGGTGGAGAGCTCCGCCCCTCTCTCCACCCGAGTGTCCAAGACATGCGGCCGCAGGTCAGATGAAACGACAACTCGCCAATACCGATACCACCATTTTAGTGCGGTATTGGGGGCCCGGCTGATTCTGGTATCGGTAACGGTGCAACGCTACTCATTACACAGCCATTAAAAGCTGCTGGCAACAAAAGTGAGGACACCTTTATGTGGAAATGTCCAAACTGTGCCCCAAGTTTTGTGTGAGGCCAGCCATCTTCATGTAGAGCAACATTTTTTTTCCCAAGACCCTCAGAGGTTTGCTATGAGGAGCCATGTAGAGCTTTCAGTGATTAGTGTGAGCGAGTCGGAGAGCGGTGACGGCAAATTTAACACACATGCTCCCTATTCACATCTGTGGCCTTCTACTGTTAACAAGTCAAATTGCCACTATGGAGAGAAAATGGCTAATTGGGTACAGTTTTTAGATTTAGATATTAATGGCTGTGTGCTGATATATTTTGAGGGGCAGCAAATTTACACTCATACATACTGCAAACTGACTGCATTGTATCAAAGTATTATGTCTTTGGTGTTGTCCAATGAAAAGATATGATAAAATGTTAGCAAAAAGTGAAGGGTGTACTCACTTTTGTTTGACACTGCAACTTAATGGCCTTCTTATAATTTTTTAGATACATGAGAAATGCTTTGAAGCCCTTAACCTTTAAGTTTAATAACACATTTAAAAGACATGTTTTTCCCCAGGTCCATTAGACTTTTTCCTCCACTAGAGGGAGTTTGGGAACCATCAAATGTTTCTTTTTCTTTATGTAACTTTGAACCTTATTATTAGGGTATTTTTAAAATACTGACTAGACCCTTTAAAACTGTGGAGTGCAGAAAGATCTGGCAGTACTCTTCAAAATAGTGAGACACATCAGTAGACTCTAATAAAAAAAAAGGTTTTCATTTCTCTACCTGAGGCTGTCGGAGAATGCTTCCACTCCCCATTTGGACAGACAGTATCCTCCTCCGGTGAGGGAAAGCCTCCCCGCAATACTTGCCACGTTCACCACTCTGCCCTTGGCTTTCTTCAGGATAGGCAGAAACTGCAGGGTCACGTCAATAACCCCTATCAGGTTCACGTCCAAGACCTTTGCAAAATCCTCCAGTTGCATCCATTCTGTCGATCCGATGGGTACCGACCTGCCAGCATTATTCACTAGCCCCCAGAGACCTGTGGGGAAAAACAGAGGACCATCAGCGACTGGCATTAAGAACCAAAATATCCTGCAAAACATTACCTTTACAGTTTGCTATTTATCTTGTTCTACAGCAAGTTGTTATACCCTGTTTAAGAACAACATAGAGCACTAAAGAGATAAACCTAAACCTGGACACATCCGTCCAAAGTTGTATTATAAACTGAATGGGCATCGTTCACGTTAAATAATTAATTAGCTTTTAATATTTAAATAAATGTCTTTCTTTCATGCTCATCCTGGGAGTAAAATTGGTGGAAATGTTTTCTTGTTAAAAGGTAGTTGTTGATGCCCACTGTCACCACTTGCTTAGTGAAGATGAGGGATTGCTGCAACAAGCTATTTGCTATCAAATAAAGAACTACATGCCACAGTATTTTAATATCATTTAGCTTGAACTAGACTTTAGGTTGATTCAAGCCTAAGTATGATCGGATTGTATTGGAATCAATTGACTTGACCTGAATTTGAACTCTATAAGATGTACTGTTTGCCTTATAAAGGGACTGTACTGTAATGGTGCTGTTAGGTTAGGACTCCAAGTACACAATAAAACATTGTAAAATCTCTATCAACATAAGATTTAAGGAAAATAAAAGCAATATGTTTGAAATAAGCTGATGTATATAATTAGGTAAAGTTTATTTTTCATAACATTTTCACAGATAAAAATCCAAATTGCCCAAGAAGTTTTGAACAATGAAAGTAAAAAGGTGCTAAACACTGTTTTAACAATTTAAAAAAAAGTTAACATCGAGATCGTTTTGAGGACCTTTTAGCTCAGACATATATGTTTTTACTCATCTAAGGTGTTGATTTGTGATTTCTGATGGACAAATATTTTTATCCACCCTTTTGAATGAAGAGAATATGCTAAATGCACCAGTAGTATCAGTGGTCCAGTCCTGGCTCACCTCGGTCCTCCACCTCTCTGCTCACAAACTCCACGGCACTCCGGATACTCGCGCTGTCTGTAACGTCCAGCAGGGTGGTTTTCAGTCTGGGGGACGTCGCTGCTGCTAGATCTTTAGCACCTTTCTCCGTGAGACAGCCGCCTATAACCCTGAAGCCTTTCTGGTCCAGCTGCCTGGCCAGGAGGTTCCCAAAGCCGCTGTCACAGCCCGTGATAAACACGTGCTTCTGACTAAAACCACCGATCTTGTAGGAATCTCGGATGTACCAGCGGACAGCAGCGCAGCAGGCCAGAAGCAACACACAGGTTGAGGCCAAATTTGATAGGAGTACCTGAAAGAAAGAACGCAAACAAAAAGCGTAACACCCAAACAATCGGTGTCCCTGTTCATTCTGAACATTATGTCTAAGCCAAGGTACTAGAACCACAAATAGGGAAGTTGATAATTAGGTTGGCTTTAGTGCTACCATTTTGATGCCTCATACAAAGCTTAAGAAAAGCTAAAAGATCATTTGTTCAGTGTCTAACGATCATTACTTCAAAGAGAAAATAGTTAGAGAGAGGAGCTCTTGTATAAATGTTGAGAACTCCCAGCGCGTAGTGCTGGGAAAACGATTTGACCCCTTACAGATTTCCCCTGTAAGGAAAACAACAGCTACATGAACACATGGCTCAGCACAGGAGGGCCAGCAGCTCAGGGCAAGATTCAGCAGTCCACCTGCACCTCAAGAACAAAGGACACACTTTTGACGACATTGTCCAGATTTTGGACAGGGGGAACAGATGAGAAAAAAACATCACTTAACAGAGAGGCAGGATTGCATTTCCAACTCCCCAGTGTTTACAGCCAGGTCCTCCTACACGTTCCAGAGAGATTACATCTGCAGTCTCGTCTCGTCATTATTCAGGTGACCAAGTACTCCACTCACACCAAGCAATAGCTTCTAACAACCCAGGAGAGTGATGGGAAGGTCATTGATTTGCATCTGACCCAGAATGCACCTAAGAGGATGGGCCTCCATGTCCTTTAAACCAGCAGAGCACCAACTGCAGGTTGCTCAGGTGGGCGCTGCCAGAATTGACAAAGACTCCTGGATAGGTGTTGAAACGTTTTCAGGAATAACTGAACGAAAGCTTGGTTGCATCCGATTTCAGCCGGTTTGTTGTTGCCATGACCCTGATAAGTGAGAATTTGCAGAGGCATTGAAGTTGTGAGAATGTTTTTGAAGGCCTGTTGTTCATAAAAGACATAAACAACAGAGGAGAATTAAATACAGGAGAAGGTCTAACACAAAGAGGAATAAAAATAAATAAACTTACCTCTACAAAGCACTGAACTGTTTCATTGACTGGCACCTGAGAGGAGAACACTTAGAATAACTTTCAGCAGTTAAAACTTTTCAACTCTTTCAACCTCACACAAACTTGGGAACAAGCATTCTTCCATCTTTTTGTTTCACCGCTTTTTTTTAATTAAGTCACAGCTAGCACACCACAATGGTCCTGGTTTAATTTAACCAATAATTGCAAAAGGGGAAAACACATTTTCATTAAACATAGCTGGTCTCGTTTTTATGCTCAAGTATACATTCAAATTGTGTACCTTTCAAATTCGCCCTACTCAGTTGCACATTTGCTTTAATCCAAGAATGCTATTTTTAACAATTATGCAGTATCTTATTATCTTTTCCCTTACATGCTACTGATTCGCCTGAATTTCCCCACGCACTGTGTAGGATGATAAATACTGCTTATACTTCATCGCCATCTAGTGGCTTCTTGTGGTTACGACAGTGATCACACACCTCGAGTTGATTTAATTGACGTCAGGTTAAAGGACATCTCAAAAATGCCTAAATTTGCCTTTTTAAATGCTCTAAAAATCATCTCCCCAATTTATAGTTTTAGAATATTTCGATCAACTATTATTTATTCCTAGCGGCAAACGTTTGAATTTAAAAGATTTTCATTATGACATAATTACAAAGAAGTTACAATTTTATATTTCAAATAATGCAAAGAAAATCCCCTTCTGTTTTGACTGCTTTAGTACAACAAAGTCAAAAGGAAGAAGAAACTTTAACTGCGCTTTCACTGCTTTTCTTTCCCCAAATTCTATGTCTGGAAAGTTCAATTGTAAAAAAACAACTAGAAAAGCTGTTCCTGCGTAACAGTGAGTGAGAATGCTAATCTGCAGAATGATTGAGCAGAAGATGCAGAAAACATTGAAATCAGATTTGAAGAATTTGAAAAAAATAAGAATTTGAATTAATTACAAGAATTTGAAAAATTTGAAGAATTGGAAGAAATAGAAGAATTTGAAGGAATTTGAAAAATTTGAAGAAATGTGAAGAATTTAAAAAATTTGAAGAAATTTGCAGAATTTGAAATATTTGAAGGAATTTGAAAAATCTGAAGAAATTTGAAAAATTTGAAAATTTTCAAAAAATTTGAAGGAATTTGAAAAATTTTCAAAAATTTGAATGAATTTGAAAAATTTGAAGAATTTGAAAATTTTGAAGAAATTTGGAGAATTTGAAAAAAATTTGAAGGAATTTGAAAAATTTGAAAAATTAAAAAAAAATGAAGATTTTGAAGATTAAGAACTAGAAAATTTCTGAAGAAATATAGCAAGGCGCCTGCCTCGTGGTACCGTCAAAAAATACTAACGGGAAGTAACACTGCGAATTTCAGCTTCCTACGGTCTTCGCAGCACCCGCAGTGGCCGTCGAAATGTGCCATGTTAAGTCAATGGACCTCCTAGAAGCCTCTGGCTAGCAGCGTTGTCATGGAGACTCCCTCACAGCTGTAGCCCTCTATTTGTCTGTAAAGGCAGAACAACCCCGGCTGCAGAAGTTGGTAGGACCTTCCTAAAGCTACTTCTGGTTTGCAACATGCTAACCGTTAGCTGCTAGCATGGTTGTGTTCAGTATCACCAGGTGATTGTACTCTGTCAGTTTGGTCCAAATCCTGTACTGGGATGTGCCTCAAATAGGGAGAAAATATGTTGTTTATAATGTTGCCATGGTGACACAAAATGGCTGGTGGTACAAAAAAATTATTCATGGAATCAGCACACATGTTTTGTTATACACACTGTGGGGATTATAATTGAAAACTCTAAGTCTCCCACACTGGGATTCGATCCGATGACCTATTGCATGCAAAGCCTGAACTTTCCATCTGAGCTATACTGTAACCATATATGGGCATGCATTTCTGGGAACATGAGGGCTTTGGTCCCCCATTGAAAAGCATTGGATGTTTGACACCTCATAGCTTGGAGATGCTTTATGCGACGTAGGCCAAATTTCTTGTGGAGTTTTCTCTCTAAAGGAAGTACAGACTCTGTGAAGCAGAAGTTTGTACGAGCTTCCTAGAGCTACTTCCGGTTTGCAACATGCTAACTGTTAGCCGCTAACAAGGTCGTGTTCAGTATCACCGGGTGATTGTACTCTGTCAGTTTGGTCCAAATCCTGTACTGGGAAGTGCCTCTAAAAGGGGTGCCAATACTTAATGTCACCAAACATGACCAAAGTTCATGGGTCATATTAGCCTCCTTTAGCAACTCAGCCTCACCACATCTGGGCCCAGAACTCAACATTTGACCAAAATGGTCAGTAGCGCCATTTCCCACAGGTGGGTGGTGCTGTATTGGCCAATTGGGTCGTGTCTTGGCATCATGCCAGGACCTGTTGGAAGCAAAGGCCCAATAGGAAAGCATGTGAAATCCAAAATGGGTTTATGGTTGGGCGCAACCCGCCCAACCATAAAGGCGTCTGCCCAACCCATCCATCAGTGGTGCGCTCCGATCAGCACCTGACGCTCACAGAGCGAGACTGTGGTACACCATCACACTAGAGTTGCAAAATGGTTAAAAATTAACCGTTATTAACCGTTATTTTGTTTACAGTTCAGCTTGGATTTTATTTACTGTGCAGCATAGCTTTACTGTGCAGCATAGCTTTGCTGTGCGCGATGCTGTGCGCGAATGCACACGCGTGCAGCTTAGAGGGAACAGAAACAGTTTGCCACGTCAGTCAGTTCGAAACAGTTCCTGTATCGGTCACGTGACTTTCCTGCGTCGATACACGCATCGACACAGGTTTTGCTCTATGAGCTCGACACATGCGCCGACGCATCGGTGTTGCCGGACCCATCACTACTAGCAACCATAGCAATGCATTCATTTTTCTGAATTTCATGAAAATGCAAAATTATTTTAAGGAGGTACTATATGAAAATAGTGAAAGATATGAAAAAGCTGAAGTAGCTGAAGATAGCTGAAGGTTATTTGAACATTTTAAAAGTTGAATGGCGTTTCTAGCTGAAAGTAGGCTGAAGCAGTAAGCTGTCAAAAAGCTGAAATGGAATAAAATGATTCTCCATTCAATTTCATTAAGAGCAAAAAACTCACAAAAAGTTAAATATTTTAAATATTATAAAAGTTATAATTACTAAAAGACATAGCAGTAATGTCGTGAACGAGCTGAACGTTTTGATACGAAAATTGTTTAAATCGTTGAAGTATGCAGGAGTAGTTAGATGGCGAAAAACGTACGGAATAATAATCAAGACCTGAAGGAACTTAATAAGTGAGAATGCTGTATAGCATTCTCACTGATTATTTAGTACACTGAATCAAAAGGAGTCACATATTTTACTCAATCTACCAACCATAATACTCACACCGCTGTGCTTTATCAGCATGTAGAAAAAAAAAGTCAACATGGCCCAAGTGTGTAAAAAAAACTTCTGCATTACATAAACACAGTCTGTTTTATTCTGAGTACAACCACTTCAAAGTCAAAAAAATATTTGCAGATCCAAAAAAAGAAAGAAAAAAAAAAAAAATTAAACAGCCAAAGATTCCTTGATGCAATTACTTTCATTTTCCACCAGAGGGCAGCAGATGTAAGTACAAAATATATATTTTTTAAGCACAAATCCTACATGTAACATTTTATCTCTGCACTGGTTTTTATGATGATCAAAACAGCTGACGAATTCATCCATCTTCTATGAAATATTACAAATAATGTAAACATACCATGGTTACAGCTCTTCAGAAGTAGCCGCTCTGCACCTTCGGCTTCACAAATTAACAGAGCAAAACTCAAAGCAGCAGATGAAGTTTTGCGCTCTATCTACAGAGTCAAGGTCCATAATGGATACAGGAGCGGGGTAAATGGTTCACCAGCACAGGCTTGTGTAAGAGACTAAACAAGATTGTGTGAGCCCCATGGTTTTGATAACTGCGCTCCCTTTACCCTCCATTTCCACTCTGATGACGTCCAAGAGCAAAAGTTACACACCACGTTATTGTTTGAGCTTACTCTTTATAACAAATGCAGAAATTGTCATTCTGAATACATAACTCATTCAAATAACTTCATTTTCAAGTAAGGGGTAAACAAAGTTATCACAGGACTTGAGATGTAATAGATGTTAACGTTTGACATGCACACAACTGACAGACATTTAAAGCTGACATACTCGTAGGTAAATCACGTTTAATGTTGTGAAAATAAAACAAAAAAGTGGTCTTCAAATCAGCTGAGGGTGCTTCTCAAATCACAGACATTTCAGAAACTACAGCATAGAAACGTTAGGTCTGGGATTGTATCTAAGGAAAAATTGATCTGAAATCCAAGTTGGCATGTACGACATGGGCAGCCAGAAGAACTTGGCGTCCCATCCTGGGGAGTAGCGACTGCGAGGGTGGACGGCCGCGATGGCGTGCTCCATGCAGTGGACCACTTTCATCAGGTCCCCATCCCGAAACTGGCTGAACGTTTTATCCAGCCGATCAAGAGCTGAAAGAGAGTCACAGCCACATTAAGTTTAAATACAGATCAACAGAAGGTTTAGGTTTAGCTTGCAGCTTAGTTAAAATCCCAAACAATTAAACCAAAATGCCCGATGTATTCAAAATTAAAAAAAACTTTGGAAACTTAAGACCCTGTAATATACTTATCTGTTCAAAGTTTCAAATCTGCCTTTTTTTTTTTACAGGTATTCCTAAATCCAAACTCAATAGTTTTCTGTTTTAGGGAGGTTTATACTGTTTTTATGTGCATGTATTTTTCTTACTTCCTGGATCTGAAAGCTTATCCAAGTTGAAATTAAAATGCTTTTGCCAAAAAGCAGAGTAGATTGATGTGTTTTCTTTTACCGCACAAACTATAAGAGGTTAAAAAAACAAAACTTCAGGACAGTTTCACGTTTACTCTTCTGTCACTTAATGGAACAAAAAAAACATCTTAGATGAGCTGAGCCATTGATTATAACATTCAGTTATAATCAATGGCTGCAATCAATTTTCAAGCTGCAAACACTTGAAAATCAAATGTGAATTTTAGGTATTTATGATTATGAGGTTCTTCTGATAAAATATTTAACTGCTTTTAAATGGATGTTATTCCAGATTACTGCTGTCTGAAGTTAATAGTTAATCTTGTAATCTATGCCTGCTTGTAGTGTACTGGTCCTTGAAGGAATACACTGGCTCCAGATCTCACATTCCTATCTGACACAGTCCACCAATATTTGGTATGCCACTTGGGTCTGGTTGTTTTTTTATAATAGGTGGTAATTAAGGACAGTGAAAAAAAAGAGATGTAAAAAACAAACAAAAAACAAAAAACAAACAAACAAACAAACCCACCTTTCTCCAAGTAAACTTGCCCATAGTTCTCCTTCATTTCCTCAGATAATCTATTCCAAAGGCTTTTCAAGTTATTTTTCAGCATCACAGTGTCAGTCACACTTGTTTTGAAGAAGCCTGGCTCGATGCACAAAACTTTGACTCCAAACGGCGCCACATTTAGACTGAAACACATAAATAAATGCAGGTCAAACAAGACGCTCATCAGAATCTCAAACAAGAGCAGCCAAGCATCGGACCTCTTCTTACCGCAGGCTGTCGTTGAAGGACTCCACTCCATACTTAGACACGCAGTAAGGTCCCCCGAACGGGCTGATTCGCCCGAACACACTGGCGACGTTCACCACCCTGCCCCGGGCCTTCTTGATGAGCGGCAGCACGCTGAGGGTGACGTCGATCACTCCCATCAGGTTGACGGCTAGCATGGATTTGAAATCTTCTATGGTGAGCCAGTCGGTGGGACCGGACGGCGTGGCGACCCCGGCGTTGTTTACGACGGCCCATAGACCTGAAACGACACGAGCACAAGATGGATCCTGGCATGGGACTGAAAAGCAGTGTTGTAGTACTCGAGTCCGAGACTCGAACTCGAGTCATTAGCTAAATTTAGAGACTCGTGACTTGACTTGGACTTGAGCACTGATGACTTGAACTTGGACTCGGACTCCTACATTCAGATCATTCTGACTCTGAAATTGAGAAAAAGACTCGACTTTTTTTTTTTATATCATTAGGCTATAATTTTAATATGTCATTAGAATAGTATTTGGTGTATGATTTTAATATATAAATTATTAGTGCAATGGAATGTTACTGCTTCATGTCATACATAACACGTCACGGCATGTTCCTACAACGAACGTTAATTTTCACTGCGGCATGCCTGGAGGAGAGATGAGTGCCCCGAAGATTGTCCGTTTCGCGTTTAAGGATTTCACCTGCATTGGCAGAAAATTGAGTGCAAAATGCTCCATATGTAACAGAACAATTGAGGAGACATTGGGGACTACCTCAAATTTCAATCGACATCTGTCAACACTGCATCCAGAACAGTAAGTGACATGCTACGTTAAGTTAACGTTAACTGCTATGATGGTTGGCTAGCTAATGCCGCCACCTACAGTAGAGTTTGCCCATCAATAGGATTTTACTAGTGCCTGCTGATGTCTACAGTATGTACATAGTATGGTAGATTCATAATATTACAGTGTTATAGCCTTATAGCATATTATTCCGTTATTTGTATTGGCTATTTTGAGGGTGCATTCAAGGAGCATAGAAGTTCACGTTAACTTGGAATGGACTTGATCAATAAGGACTCGACTCGGACTTGACTCGGATGAGTAGCGGACTTGACTCGGACTCGACTCTGATTTTTTTTTAATGGCTTGGACTTGACTCGGACTTGAACACTGGAGACTCGAACCTGGACTCGGACTCGAGGCATAGTGACTTGACTACAACACTGAAAAGTAGCCACATCAGCGAGAGAATCTGCTGCTTCAGGCTACAGCGGGGTCACAAGGCCAAGATCTAACAAAAATCGCCCCAACTGATTTCTTCTCGCTCATCTGATGAGATAAAAACAAACATCAGGCCGGAAAGCTCTCACCTTTCTCCCCAACCAGACTTTTGATGTGAGCCGCCACCTTTTTGACGCTTTCAGACTTGGTGACGTCCAGGGAAACCACCGTCAGCCTCTCGGAGAACTTCTTCAGCTCAGTTTCACCCGCCTCCGTGTAGCAGGCCGCGATCACGCGGAAGCCCAGCTTGTCCAGGTGCTTGGCCAGCATGTTCCCGAAGCCGGAGTCGCAGCCGGTGATGTACACATATTTATCCCCCTTGTTGGGAACTCTTTTTCTTTCTTTGTACCAGCGATAGAGGTACCAAACAGCCACCAGCCCGAGGATGGACAGGAACATTGTTTTTATTTCTGGGCAAAAGGAAAAAAAAATAAGTTAGCCACGAAAACTGAAATAGATAGAAATATCACACATTTCTAGCATTTATTAGAATGATTATGAATCGGATACAAACCCCAAAATTAACTTTGTCAGAAAATGTAAGTATTGTGTGAGACCAGTAAAAAAAAAAAGCTATTTTCATACAGAAATGTTACATTATGAACATGTTATAACTCACAGCATCACGGGGCCAGACTACTGACTTGAAATTTGTCCAGCAAAGACTCATCGGCTACAAAAGGCCATCACTAAAGAAGCTGGGTGTTCACAGAGAGCTGTATCTAAGCATAACTATGGAAAGTTGAGGGGAAAGAAAGAAGATTGTGAAACAAAGCTTTTTCAAAAGCTTAGGTGGAAATTCACAAGGTCCCAGACATATCTGGGACGTGAGCTACAAACTTTCGCTTTTTTAAGTTCTTCCTATACCAGAGATGTCAAAAGCCTCTCACCTACACCTAAGTCCTCTTTTCAGTGGACTGTAAATCTTGCATTTAATTATTATTAAAAAGGATATTAAATAGATCACTCTATGTGTAATGAATCAATCACATCTTCAATTGAATTATTGAAACAATTTAAATTTTCCCCCCAGTTCACCGAACTACACCTGTATAAGACATTAACAAAGCATTGCTGTGCAAATAATTGTAACCCGACAAGAGATTTAAACTGATAGAGATCAACTGCAACGACAGCAAATCACGGAAAAATAACCGGGGGACAAACTTTGTGTTTTAATGCAATTCCAGTCCAACAACAGAGAAATTTGAAGCATGCTTGCTCCTCGGGTGACTTTAGTCTAAAGACCAGTCAGAGCAGAGGAATCCACCTGAGAGCGAAGTCTGCCGCTGGGTAGGCATTGTGCAAAATGTTACGCAACAGAAATAACGGAAAACAAATGAGACGGAGCGTGTCGCAGAACATCTGATAAGTTAGTTTGCTCCCTGTCAATAGTATAAGCATCCCAGACGGGATTAATGTGTCAGGAGCACGTGAAGACAGTATGTCTATGTGAGCCGCAGTAATAACAATAATAACAATAATGTGATTTTTAGGCGGCTCTGAATTTAAACAGAGCTGATTCTATCATAAAAGGTGTTTCTTGCTCCCGGAAAACAACTTTCAGTAAAAGCCGTCCGTCTACACTGAAATATACAAGTTAAAATTTAAGGAAGTCACTCAGGGTTAGAGTTTGGTCAAAGTAGAACCCTGCCATGCCGTTTGATTAATAAAAATCGGAACATTTGGAACGCTGAGCCAGCAGTTTCTCTTAGTTCTGCCCAGGTATGAGCAATTATGAAAAGTATGCGTGTTTTATCTAAAGCATTGTAAGATTATGTTTGAACGAGACACAAACAGGGTACAACAATAAGCACACGATTCTGCGTAATACTCGGTGCGCTCCAGCTCCACGTTTTCAAAGTGAAGGTCTAAATGATTGCCTCCCAATAAAAACAAGCCCCATCCTGCACACTTTTCAGCAGCATGGGTCTGTTTTAAAAGATCCCCGGTTCTAACAGGCCTGCAGGGCAAGACCTGTAACCACATAACAGCATCGGGCACGTTACCATAACAAAGGCAAGTCAAAAGAAGACCACAACTGCTGCCAAAATGCTAAGTGATGAATGGCAAAACAGATTTGGTTTAAGAATTAAGGGAATTTGTCTCCTTGTAGGTTAAAAAAAAATGTAAAATAAAAAACAAAAATAGAAAGAAGGAAAAAGAATAGTGTTGTTAGATGCTGCAATACCATGGGAGACACACCTGGTGACGCTTTCAGGACATGTTGGCGCTAGCATCAGTTTGTGCAACGATGTTCAGTTAGGTCTTCACGTTAAATGTTTAGCAGATGACTATGTTCAGTGTTTATTGAAAATGTCACAAGGGGCGGAGAATTCTTTTAATTTCTGGAGGGGACAATAAACCAAGAGATTTCTCAAGAGTATTTTTTGAGGGGAGGGGAAGCCAAAGAAAAACCACGTTACCCATCTGACTCAAAGTGGGCAAATATCTAATCGAGAAATTCAGCCATAGTGACAATTTTGTTTTTGATACTTTGTGTACTTTTGCAGTGTTCTGCTCTCTTCCTTTCCTCTCTCTCAGTTTGAGCAGCGCTCAATGGCTGGGCCCCTCCAAACCGTTTCAAACGCTTTTTAAAAACGTCAGAGTTATTATATTATATATATTATTATAGTTGCCTCTATAGGCTGGATATTTGGTTCAATAGTTCTGAGTTCAGTTGTGCTTTGTTGAGTGTCTGCAGTAATTGATGCATTAGGGAGAGAACACAGGCTAACTTCAATATTTATATCCCTCTTACCTCAGAAGACATCACGTTTCTAAACAAAAGACCTGTGCAGTTATTGTTGGCTTATTATCCTAAAGTCACCATGACCTGACGCCACAGAGACGTGCGAGCACTGGAAAAACGTCTGTGTGGCGTCACACAAGGAGAACTGCACATCATCTCTACTATCCGCTGATTGCCAAGGCCAATGTTGCCGTATTTGCTGTGCGGGATAATGAATAGGACATGGCTGTCTTTGTTTTGTCTCACGGCAAGGCAGACGGGCTGTGGCCGGACAGTTGGGTGCGATTACATCCATCTATGTAATCTCCGCTCTGTTTGTTAAATAAAGTGCCGGAAATTGAACACTCTTCACCGTTCCCCCTTATCCAATAAGTGTTGGAGGTTAGTTATAGTTTGACTTTCCTACCACAGCAGTGAGATAGATAGATAGACAGATAGACAGATAGACAGATAGACAGATAGACAGATAGACAGTATATTATCCACATCTATGTCTAAAAACATTGATAATAGCTCTCTGTTCTGACAATACCAATTAATCTATTATGTTGCTTTACAAGTAGATATAGGCTCCATCTATGTCTTTCTATCTGAATACTTAAAACATATATATACAGGAAGCATAGACGTTCACTACTTTCTGCCACATACAATATGGCGGTGACGTCGATGTGCACACCTGCGCCCAATGAGGCGTCTACTTTTATACGTCTGTGGTCCAGACCCTGCTGTGCTTTCCGCCTATGGTCACAGCTTGTTATTTATCAGAGCTGAAGCAAGTTTGGGTCTTCACCAGGTTCATGTTGACTATATTTTAGTTAATCGCCGCTACAATTTCTAAAATATACATGTGTAGGCTTTAGGGAAAGACACAATGATATCATTACTAAATAGATAATGCAATAGAAATTAGACTCGCAAATTAACCCATATTTTCTCCGTATTTCATCATCACTCCAATTTGTATGTGGTATGGGTCTCAACAGCGTGTGTTAATGACATGCAGAAAGACTTGGAGTATAGCAGTCCAGCAAATACAGCATGAAAGCACTTTCTAACTTTGAAATGGCACACGTTACCGAAAAGCTGACTGTGATTTGACGTTTTGGCAGCTCTACTATTTACTATGATTTAAGAATGCAAAAAAGCTAGACCTATTAGAAAAACTATTAGAGAGGAATGATTAGTGAACTATCTCAGTCGCCTGAGTCTGCGGCAACACCTGCTTTTTTCAAATTCTTTAGAAGCCAAAAGTTAAAAACACGTTAATTTGCCGCAGGCAGTCAAATCAGCTGATTAAATGCAAAGATTTTAAAATATGAAACTCTTTTCCAGCTCAGAGTAAAGAGACTCATAGACGCATAAAGGAAGAAACCAAAGAAGACAAAATACACCCAACAACACCGAGAAGGAATTCCAGTCATGATCAGAATGCCAAAATTTTCCACAGATAGACTTTTTCCACAGATAGACGTTTTTCGCAAAGGCCTACATACCTAGTCTGGATAGTAAAGTAGAAATTGGGAGATTAAATGTTCTTCATATTGTTAAAAACCTGTTTGAAGAAGTTGGCTCACCAGTCATTGAGCAAACTAGCTGGGGTAGAAGTGTTTCTGCACTAGACAGGAATCCTGACTATTCCCGTAACAAGCTGTGCCCGACGTGAAAAAAAGATGCCAGTGCTCTTCCCTTAACAAAAACCTGAGACTATCTAGCCCCACAAGGCGTGGTTAAGAAAAACAAGATAACAGCCTGAGCTATTTTTGACTCGTGCAATTTCAGGATCAGGCAGCCTAAAAGGTGACAAAACAATACTCCTGTGACACTTTTCTTATTATTAGTGTAATTTGTTTCATACGAAGCAAAAAAAAAACAAAAAAAGTGAAAGATCGGACTGGATATCTGCAAAAAAAATCTGTGATAGAGGTAAAAGACAAAGATTGCGACATTTAGTTGAAATGAGTTCAAGCTTCTTCCTCATGACGAGCGACTTGGTTAACAGGGTTGTTCTCTTTGGAACACGTCACCCCATACTGAGAATAAAAAAAGAAAAAAAAAGAAAGAAAAAAAAAGAACACCTAACCCGGCAGTGCAGGGTTGGATTTCTATTGTGTCTTTTTATCCAAATTACAATGAGCGAAGTTGCGGAGTTTTCAACCAGTGGGAAGCAAAGGGCACAGCCCTGATTGATACACGACACAGTTTAAAGCATGAGCCGGTGTGAGCTTCTCACAGTGTGATAACATTAAGGAAAAAAACAACAAATAAACATCACGATTTCATGTTATTGTAGCATTTACATCAAGATTACATAAAAATGTCAAATATGATCTATTAAAGGGAAAAAAATTTAATTATTCTGACAGCGGTTAAAAATCATGAATTATTAGTTGGAATATTAGTATAAGTTACGGTATATGGTAAATAATAAAAAAAAACGGAATAATCACTAACTGTGGTAGTAGTTTTAAAGGACTTTAAAGTGTTTTAAGTTCTTATAATATATAATTTTGTCATTATGCACTTTATAATAGCTATCAGTTGGTTGTTCAGTCAGGCTCTCTGGATGAGGTCCTAATGGGGGTGACAGGTGGCGCTCATTTGGTTGCAAACTAGGATTTTCTATGTTTCACCCAAAATATTTCCAAAAGGGTCAGTTTGGTCTACATCAAGAGTGTGGCAAAGAAAAGAAACGCATCAGTAGCGTTCTCTCAGCCAGTTATCCTGCCGTACAGCAACGGGTGGGGGAGGTGAACTCTACTCCAGTCCATACAGCTGGAGAAAGCCTTGGTAACTCTGACACCTCATTAACAGGACTAGAAACCGCAAGAACGGCATGTTGACCATTGTTTGGGCTTTTTTTTTTAAATATATAAAGTAAATATCTAAAACCTTGACACATTGCACCAGTAAGTTAACTGGTGCTATGACCTCACTGTTTATACAGCGAAGTAAGCAAAAACTGTGAAATGGGTTTCAAAGCAGCACCTGGATTAAAACATATAGATATCAGACCTTGAGGATTTCAGAATGGAAAATTACCAGAATCTCGCTTTAAAGCTGAGTCAAACATTACTCCTATAACACTAATCCTACTTACATGAGCTGTGCTTGTTGATACCTGTGGATGTAAAAGCAGGAAAACAGCACTTCATCAGCTCCCACCCTCATACTTTTCATGCTCTATTCTAGATATTCTAGATATAGATATATAGATATCTATATTATAGATAGATAGATAGATAGATAGATAGATATGAATAAATCTAAATTAAAACTAAATATATTGCCAAAGCTCTATAATGTCATTTATAAAGATCCTAGCCGGGACTGCTGTGGAAAAGCCCTCCCCCACCACCACCGGCTAGTTTGCTTCCTGCAGGCTGCCGGGCTGGGAAACTGGCTCAGCAGGACTCGGGAGGTGGAAACACGAAAAGCGGACTGGATGAGAGGAGGAGGCTCGTCCAGCATGTGTCCCGTCAGGTTTTGATGAGAGGCGGCTGCGCTCGCTTGTTATGCGCTCTGATTGTTTCTGCTTACCGCAAACACGTGCAACGCAAACTGGACAAACTGGTTATGCGTCACTTTTCCCAATAATGTGTCGAGACGCACGCACGCACACAGTAGTAGAACTAATATATACCTGAGCGGCAACAGATTAGGTGTTAGAAATATTACAAGAAATTAGTTGTTAATACTTTAGATGGTATAAATATATACACACTCTTAATGTGAGTTTGTTCAGTTTATCATATGTACGATTACAGACGCGAATTTAAAATTTCCAGAAAAATTAACAAATGCACCGGGGGAAATTTTTTCTTAGCGTAATTTTTCTTTTCTTTAAGTAATGCAGTGTTTCAAATTAATGCACGCCAAATACGTTGATTAAAAAAAAAGTTTTTACACTTTAAATAACTTTCTATAGCTCTTTTTCTTTCTTTAAAAAAAATAAAAATATTCAGACAAATCGACTCCTAAGGGATATTCATTCCTCCGGACTTTTAGCCGAAAACGTGAGATTACCGGGATCGTAAAGACATCTCTGTGTACTCACCTGCTTTTTTCTGCGGTCACTGCATGAATCGGAGCTCCAATCTCCCAATCCCTGAAGGAACTGGCAATAAACTGGAAATTGCCACAAAGTTTTGTTTTCACTCCTCTGCGGGTAGATTTGGTGTTTTTTCCGCCCTGACTTCCGGCGATGTCAGCTGGGATAACCGACGATCGCCACCTGCTGGTTATTAATGTAATCACAGTCTGTTCAAAGTAATGATCCCTGTGGTCAGCTTTACTCCTCCTTTTCGCCCTTAAATCATGTAGTTTATTAAAATATCCCTCTGTGAAATTAAACTACCTTAAAGGAAGTAGATCCAACATCATATCACCTGGACAGACAAGGTAAAATGTACTATATATTTAGAGAAGTACTTATGATTGGTCTGATTTCAACTACATGTCCTTCTACCCATCTGTTGTCCATGCCTGCTTATCAGTGAAGGGTTGCGGGGGGCCACCTCAGGACCTTCTTGCTGCACGGCAACAGTGCAGCCCCACTTAAGTGTGTCTAAATTGGATATTCACTACGTTTATATTTCACTTGTGTAATAAATCCATACATTTAACCAGAGATTACTGTGGTTTTCCTTTTTACTGTTGACCCCATTGTGGGGCAATAAAAGTATGTCTAATCTTTTCTGCTCAAGCTTGCAAGTGCCTTTTCGTTAGAACAGTGCCACCATTAAACGACAAATAAACAGATTTTTCAGCAGTTTTGCTTTTATTGCAAAGACAAGTATCGCTGCAACAAAGAAAACATACCCAATCACATATTTCCTTACTTTTTTGTTTTTATTTTATTCTTTTACAAAAATTATAATGTTAATATCGGCTCATCATCATTGTGTTTTTGTCTTTACAGTTTAACACAGGAGGGCCAGGCTCGGTTAGTGGGTGCATACTAGTAGGCAGTGGTTGGCAATGAAGCATTGCAACAAAAAGGTCCGATGCATGTTCTTCCCGCACATGTGTCGGAGCTTTCCAGGCAATAAACCATAATTGTGAAGTTAATTGGACATTTTAAATCTCCTATGCGTGTGTGTGTTTGTGTGCATGCTTGCCTGTGCCTCACCTGTGTTGCTCTGTGGTGAACTGGCAATTGGTTTCAGTTGTGTAGCCCCTCACCTCTTTCCCAATGACTGCTACACTAGACACCCCCCCCCCTCCTGCCGCCCCAGCCCCCCTCCACCGGGTGCACTACATGCGACTTGTTTTTAGGGTGGGATCAGACATGACAGCTCTGAGCTCTGTGATAGAAATCCAGTAAAGCTGTCAGTTTTTATCAAGGCGTATTTACAACTAGAGACCCCACCTACCCACTAAATATCATTGTCAATAATAGCCGGCTGTAAAAACAGAGCAAACTCCAAAACCTCTGCATTCCTTGCACTAGCGGGCATTCACCTCCCAAATAAATACACAGTTGCATAATTTAACAATGATGCAGACATAATACACAATTATGATGACTTTGCAATCTTTTCAGCTTTTATTTATTATTAGTTTTTGTTGTGAAAACAACTATTAAAGTTCTTATGTGACTATAGTCCTGGATTTTGCTGTGAAGCATCCTTCTTCTGAAACCTGTTAATAAAAAAGAGAGATTTGGGGTGTTTTATAGACTGTATTCACTTTAATGCGGTGACATGTAGTCCTAAAGCAACATACAAATGAAGCACAGCACTGAAGCTGCAGAACATAAATAGAGTTTGTTTTAAAAATAAAACTCAGATCTGTTTAAAGGCTTGAGGGTGAGAAGCACAACTAAGGCGAGAGCTACCAAAAGCAGTACATTCAGAGGAGATAAGATGGATGCTCTTCATCTGCTGAGTAATATAACTATAATTTAGACTGAAGACAGGCCAACATATTTGTTTGACTGATCTAAATGATCAACAAAGGCAAGTTTGTTCAAGCATCCATACACCGCTTATTCAAACAGGAGAACATATATAGGCCGGTTATCATGCTGTTATAAAAGCTTTAAAAGGACTATTCTCATTAAAACTGTTTGCTAAGAAAAGTTTCATAACACTGTTGTTTTAATCTCTGGAAGGAACCAAAGCGTAACCACAAAATTAAAAGAATCGCTCATAATCGCAATCAATGCCCTCCCGGTCATTACTCCCATTTTACAGTCCTTATTGATAAGGAGAAACGTCCATTTATCAAAAATCAATTATTGTTGTAACTAAAACAGAATAACAAAGAATAATGTTTTGGCCAATTTTGGTTAAATAGATAGAGAATTAATCTGGTTGTCGACACATTTTTTCTGTAAATTTAAAAACTGGTTGAGATAACTGTCTACATGACCCTTATCAGTCTAATTGAAGTGAAGATAATGGGAACATGGAGGCATAGGTCAACCTGGTAATAGGACAGAAATTCTTCAC
The DNA here is from genome assembly GCF_011125445.2 of Fundulus heteroclitus. Taxonomy (NCBI): domain Eukaryota; kingdom Metazoa; phylum Chordata; class Actinopteri; order Cyprinodontiformes; family Fundulidae; genus Fundulus; species Fundulus heteroclitus. The sequence goes on from NW_023396889.1 coordinate 93,743, forward strand.
AAGAGCCTCATTGTTGCAGGTGGATTGAGAAAGACATCCAGGTACTGAACATTTTTATTTTCCCACTGCACAATCTTGTCATTTGCTTTGCTTAATGAGGAACACCTATTAAACTGTTTTTCTTTCGATAATTGATATTGATCTCAAGCCACATAGAGTAGTGAATTACTGAAGTACAAAGGTTTTCACGTAGATTACACCCATTCAGCCTGTGTGAAGCAATATATTTTTCCTGTGGAATAAGATCAACAATCTGAGCTTTATCGTCACTCATCATGTATTTCCATTTAATTTTAATGTTTTTTGTTGCTATTTTAAGTGACCAGCAGAGCCGCCTGGAAACATGAAGGAATCTAAGGAATATGCACCATTTGGTGCAGACATACAAGGTAAGTTTGCCACTGAATGGGATAAAGATGACAATTTCATTTGAGTTTTTTTATTTATTTACTTTTTCACTTTTTAATTCATAATTGTCTTCACTTTCTTAGCAGACACTCAGATCAGGTGAGCTGATGATAAAAGACTTATATCCTATACATTTAAAATCAATATTTTGGCATATATATATATATATATATATATATATATATATATATATATATATATATATATATATATATATATATATATATATTGTTGGTCTTTCAGTGATGAGGAGAAAAAGGACAATACTCTAAGTGTTGGATACTTTCAACTGGTAAATAGTTTTAAATCTGTCTATCTATCTATCTATCTATCTATCTATCTATCTCTATCTCTACCTCTCTCTTTATATATATATATATATATATATATATATATATATATATATAAAATTGATTTTCTACATTTCCAGACTTTTGATATCAATCTTTTTGCCCTAAAATTCATTATTCAAATATAATCAAAACCTTTGTCTTCTACGTAATATTTTAACAGTTTGTTATTTTTCTTGATTTATCTCTGCTGTATCACCCACTATTACCATCTAATGTAGAACAAATTACTGGATCAATGTGTGCTTCTGTGCTTTTTTGTCTCTCTTGTTGTGTCTCTGCTCTGTCTTCTGTAACCCCCAGTCGGTCGAGGCAGATGACCGTTCATACTGAGCCTGGTTCTGGTGTAGGTTTTCCTTCCCGTTAATGGGGAGTTTTCCTTTCCACTGTCGCTTCATGCTTGCTCAGTATGAGGGATTGCAGCAAAGCCATGGACAATGCAGACGACTCTCCCTGTGGCTCTACGCCTCTCCAGGAGTGAATGCTGCTTGTCGGGACTTTGATGCAATCAACTGGTTCCCTTATATAGGAAATTTTTGACCAATCTGTATAATCTGACCCAATCTGTATAATATGATTGAATTTGACATTGTAAAGTGCCTTGAGATGACATGTTTCATGAATTGGCGCTATATAAATAAAATTAAATTGAACTGAATATATTGGACACACAACAGACTGCAAATAAACTGATTTTCACTTTCACTCAGGCACAATATAAACAGCAAGGTGTCATTACTGCATACAAAACACATAAGATGCAAATGCAACCTTATACATTTTTATCACCAATATATTTATTGAGGATTTTATGTTATTAGATTAGCGGGTGATGTTAGGATGAGGGCAGTAGGGTGTCATGCTTCCCACAGTGAAAAAAACATGACTCTTAGGTTTACGATAACTCTAGATTGCCCTTAGGTATGGGTGTCTGCGCGGATGTTTGCCTCTCCTGTGTGTCTCGATGTTGCCCTGTGATGGACAATTGGACCTGTCCTGGGTGTACCTTGTCTCTGGCCCAATGATTATAGGAGGAAGGCAACCAGCTCCTTGACCCTGCAAGGACAACTGTGTTTAGCCAATGGATGGATGGATGGATGCCTGAATTTAGCATTACTATGGCTGTCAGGTTTGGATATGAAAGCCGCATCTGGTAATTGCTTTGTCATCCTGAGCAAAGTTGAGTCGTGGCTCAGCAAGTTGAGTCAAACTGTTGAACAACAGAGGCAGGTCACCTTCTCCCAGCATGCCCCAGCTTGTTCTGGCATCTTCCAGTTTAGGTGCCATACTGGGTTCCTGATGGTCCCTGAACATTATAAACAAATGTATTTCGTCAGAGGGGGTCATTTTGGATCAGATGGTGGAAATTCTGAGCAAAGTTTGGTGTTCCAGATGGAAGATGATCCAAAACACTTATAAAAATCGGCTTTATAACATGTAGATTTTCTGCAACTTGCTAAATGACATTTAGTCAAAGATCAGTTTCATATAAATATTTGAACCTTTATGTATAGTTTTAAATCGTTGTTGAATAGAGAAATTTTGCATGAAATTGTCTCCTGTTTTATCCTTAAAGTACAGAACCACAGCTTCTCCTTGGTCAGGATGACTAAGCATTTATTGGGTGCTGTTTTAACATATTGAAACATAATGCCTCATACAGTGTCCTACAACCAAAAACCTAAAATTTTGTTTCTTAGAAAATTACATTACTCAAGATCAATGAATGAATGATTTTTTTGAATACAGACTTGTCAGCCTACTAAAAGGTATGTCCTTGTATAGTACAGAATGTCTCCTCAATACTTGATTGGGCTCTTTTAGCATAAATCACTGCCGTCAAGGTAGCCTGGAGGTAATCAGCCTGTGGTTCTGCTGAGGTACCAAAGAAGCCCAGGTTGCTTCTACAGCGAGTTTCCATCTCATCTGCATTGTGCACACAGGTTTCTATCATCCTCATCTTAACAATCCTCCATACATCCTGCATGGGGTTTAGGTCAGGCAAGTTTGCTGGATAATCATGCAGAGGGGGCATTAACCAGGTATTGCTACATTTGGCAGTGTGGGCAGCTGCCAAGTCCTGCTGTGAAATAATTGAAGATCTTCGTAAAGCTTGTCAGGAGAGAATATGAATTGGATGAGAATTTCTGATTGAGAGCTACTCTGACTTTGGATTTGATCAACATCACAATAGACAAGCGCAAGCCCGATATCTCCCTGAGTCCCCCAACCATCGCTGTTTGTGGAAACTTCACAGTAGACCTCAAGTGACTTCATCCAAGTCCAAGGTCTTAATTTCCAAAAGCAAAATTTCCTTCAGCTAACTCTGAGTACTGAGCAACAGTTTTTAGTCCCTTTTCTCCAAATCCCAGAGAAGACTCTTGATGCCGCTAATTCCAGGGGCCGATGTAAGCACGCCCTGGACACTTCTGCACGACTTCTTGAAGCCACAAATCAGAATTGAGTCAGAATTAGCATTCATCACCAAGTTTGCCCACAGACAAGAAAGGAATTGGACTTTGTTTACACACTTTGCTCTCAATGAAGATATTTTAAGTATAAATATACAAAAAGGAAAATTATAATTATATATAATATATATATATCTATATATATATATATCTATATATATATATAT